>NC_050573.1:332834512-333037097 GCF_011100635.1 Trichosurus vulpecula
AAAGGTCCGGAACCGCAGGATATAAGGAATTCTCTAGGCAGAAGGCAGGAGAACTAAAGCATGTATTTACACTCCACAGTAACAATCCCACAAACCAGCGTCCCCATTTTGATATTTTCATCAAGCTTCCAGGCCCAATAAGTCCGCCTCACAAGAGTAACTAGGAGGCCACAGAGAAGCGAGATGGTATAAGGCAAAATCGTATACATGCTTCCCCTCTACGGTAAGAAGATTACCCACTAGCCACTAGTCAGCTCTGCTACCGGCAGCTCAGCTTCGGCTGTAGGCGTCTCTGGCTCCAACCGGAAAAGGAAAGGAGGATCTTCAAGCTGTCCTCTCCCCTCTTATAGAGTTTTTGACATCATCAAGCGCTGCCTGAACGACCAGGGCCGATTGGTTCTTGACTTGGCCCCTCCCCCAGCGTAGACCACGTTAACACACCTCCCCTCAGCCAGCGCCACGACTCATCACACAGGAAGCTCTGGTCCTGCCCCGGAAGAGCAAGCGCCAGCGTCCAGGGAAGCTCAACGAGGCAAGCTGAGTCATTCAAAGAAAACAAAGTCCATTCTGGCTACAACATAGATGCATATATATGTATATATACATACATATATCAATCCTATATCATTACTAAAAATAAGGCATTTAAATGATGCCTGCTGGTAATTGAACTTTCTGCATACTAAACATTTCAATCTATCCTTTCCATTCCTTTTATTTTATTTTATTTTAGTTTTGGATAACAGTAAAGATAAGGTTCTCTGAAGTTCATGTGCTGTCAGAGTAACAAATAACAAAGATATATTGAAAGAATTGAAGAGACAGAAAGTCTCCCTGAAATAAAAATACACATTGCAGCTTTGGAAAGATTTTTTTTTTAAATTAGGGAGGCAAAAAAGTCAAACATAATTGATGCTTAATCAGTATGCAAATTAGATTATGCTCATCCATCCTATATAGGTGAGAACTATAAAAGAGATCCATAATTTTTTTCAGTTTCCAGTGGTTGTACTTATATTTTTTCTTAGTCCAAATCAGTCACATTTCATGCTTTAAATACAAAATTATTTGAGTTATCCTCAATACCACTAATGAGATAATAGATACTGTAAGAATATTCATAAATTTACTTATATTGTAATTAGCATTTTTTAAAGTGTCTTACAGTGTTTTGTAAAGATCTTTTTTTATGCAGATAATACAAAGAGTGGACACTCTAAATCATGGCTTAATTAAATTAGTTAAATCCAAATAGGAGTCTTACAAATTAGGATCTATTAATGATTTATTATGTACTTGAATCTCTTTTATTTTTTTGGAAGAATGAGAGCAAGAAAGAGGGAGATTGAGAAAGAGAGAAAAAGGAGAGGAGAGGAGAAGAGAGGAGAGGAGAGGAGAGGACTACAGAAAAGAAGACAAAGAATAATTGATCCTGCTTCAAGTACTAATAGGAGATAGAAGGCAGGACAAATTTTGCAGGGATATTCTTACAATAAGAGACATATAGATAGCTTCTAGCACCAAACAACACATATGTGCAAATAGGGCATATAGGATTTATTTAATTTGGAGGAATTAATCAAGTTCTTTATGGATTTTTTTTGTCTCCTCCGCAACTGATAATATCAAAATAATATCAAAACAATTTGTACGGTAATATTTTTAGAAAAGAGAGGCTGGCTGTGTAATGCAGGGGATAGAGGGCAGGCCTTGCAGGTAGAAAGACCTCAGTTTCATATCCAGCTGTGACACTTTGTAGCTACCCGATATGACTATGGAGAAGTCATCTAATCTCTGAGTGCATCCAGGTAACACTTCTTAGACAAAGAGTTACAGATGGGTTACCCACTTACCTCCATGGAAGACCTTTCCATACCAATAGTCCCCCCCCATACTGTTAAAATCACATATTTTGGGGGAAAATTAAATGCAAATATTAATCATGAGCACAGCAATATAAAAATGACCAAGCATCCTATGAAATGATGTTTCTTGTTTCTCTACATACACAATAAAGTCAATTATGCCATTTTTTCTTTCTAAAGGGAAATTAAATTGTCTTTCTTCTGTCGTATTTTCAATTATATTGAGAAGATGCACATCAATCCAATTCATTACCTGCAATATTAGCTTCTCTCATTTGGGCAAGCACCTCACATTTAAAATATCAACAGCTGCATTTATGTTTATAGACAGACTAAAAATGACATGATTTTTTAGCAACCTCTGTCTCACTTTCTGACAGTCTGTTATTGTTACCCCAGAAGTGAGAGGGGTTCACACAGGGCTTCCAACCACTTTATAGTTAGTTGTTGCTACGTGGCATACAATGGCAGAAGATTTCAAAACTACAGGCTCAGTCTACAGTACTTGCCTTTATACCCTTAGCTTGGCTTTATTCTCAGAAAGCAGATATAGTCTAGTGTTTGTGCTGAAAACAGTACAAAAGGACTCCCCAAAATAATGATGCTATTCTAGGCTATCTTGAGAGGGATAATGTTCATAAAGAGAAAGGTTCTAATGCCTCCATACTCTGCCGTATTTTTTGACATCTGGAGTGGGGTGTTGAGTTGTGTGTACCTTAGTTTGCAAAAACACAAATTATGACAGGTCTAGAAGAAGACAATAGTAATTGTGAAAGGCATGAAACACATGAAATTGGGAATTTTTTAGTGGAGAAGAAAAAACCTATATAGGATAGGTTAACAATATTCCAACTTTTGGAGAGTTGTGGAAAGAGAATTTAACTTGTTTTGTTAGACTCATGAAGATAAAAATTTGAAAAAAAAATTGAACAATTAAAAAATTAGAACAGAAGTAAATTAGGTTGCATGTAGTTAAAAATTTGGTGATGCAGCAATCCAAAAATGCAATAGATTCCTTGGGGTAAGAGGGTAGTTTGTTGCACCTCATTGGAGGTCTTCAAAAGTCATTAGACAACCATTTGCTTATCATTTATTAGCATAACCCTTATTTCAAAAGCATTTTATCTGGAGGCTTTAAAGGGGGTTACTGTCTCTTTAAGAGAAGATATTCTAACAGTTACAGTTGCAATTGTCATTCTATGAGATGCGTTTCCCTATGGAGGCAAAGGAACATGTGTGAGTTCAATTATGTTCAAAAACAATTTAGGAAACTGTGGAGAAGACAGAAAGAAAGGTGGGGTGAAGCTTCTTTCTTGTTAGAACTGTCACCTGCTATTTGATGATGAAACATTATAAAGGGAATTTTATGAGGAATGAGTCTGTAGAGAGATTATTAAGAGTGAGGGCTTGAGAGAAGCTAAAGATACTATTTTACTATCTCATCTGGATATACTTCTGTACTGAGACCAGAGAAAAAGATCTTTCTTTATTAAACTACTCTAATCTTTATCTTGAGATGAAGACAATTATCATGAAGAGAATTTATTTATTAAATTGGGATCATATATCCACAAAGGAAGCATAGTGTAGTTTTGAGGTTAATCTTGCTGTGATCATTCTCACAGCTATAACATTTTTAATATATGTATACACACACACACATATATATATATACATATATATTTACATATATATGTGTGCGTGTGTGTGTGTGTATATATATGTAAATTTGATTGGGTAATAAATTTTATAGACACTAACTTTACAATTCGTTTAAATATAGGAAATTAAAAGATTTTATGTATAAAGAGATTGTGTTACTCTATTCAGAAAGGAGGATTTTCCAGTTTATTATATCAATAATATTTAATGAAGTATGATAGAGGCTTAAGCCAATGGATTAATGAAAAAGGGGTTGTGATTTTATTACTTAATAAGAAAAAAGCCAAACGTACCACCCATGAATTTCCCTAGAACTTGGAATGATATGGTTAAATAATGGACTAAGTTAAATACCAGACTGAGAGGTGACCTTTAGGTGTGGTCAAACTCAGATCCAATAATTCTTGCTATATTAGGAAAGATTCAGGTTCAGATATGAGTTGTACTGTTTCACCTCCTAGATCCCTTTCAACTCATAGATTTTTCAATTACATTAAAATAAAGGGCTAAATGTTCAATTATTTAAATCTTTATTTTGTGCAAGAGCCACAAGAGTAACAAATGAAAATGACCTTTTTAATAGGGGCAGTTACATAGCAGAATGGATAAGAGTACTATGTCTGTATGAAGACATCATCTTGAGTTCAAAGCTGGCCTCAGGCACTTACTAGCTGTGTGAACTAGGGCAAATCACTTAACCCTGTTTGCCTTAGTTTTCTAGTCTGTAAAGTGAGTTGGGGAAGTGTAAGGCCAAGCAAAGTCGGACTTTTACTGTTTCTTTTTTTTCTTTTCGTGTGCTTCTTAACACTAAAGCAATCAGGTGCCTTTGATTGAGTCTTACTTTTGTTTCTAGGAAGGCCCACACTCTTTTGCTAAATAGGTCAAGAGAGGTATGAACCCCTGTAGAGATGTGAAGCCTCAGGCCCTGAAAAAGAGTATATATACCCAGAGGATAGCCATTGAACTCAGAATGGAGGATTGAGAATTAAGAACCCTCAGAACTGTGAGAGGAGAGGTTTGGGGTCTCATTCATAGGAAGAATGTTGTGTGGAGACTCTGGATAGCCATTAATGAGCCACCAGCTTTGAAAACCCAGATGTTGGTGCCTCTCTCTCTTTCTGGTAACTATGTACAGCTTTGGTCAGACAGCTAGAAGCCTGTTTGTTGATTTGTGTTTTTTGTCCTGTTTATATGTTCTCTGTTTGTAATTGCTGTTTGTGTTTTCTCTGAAGTTTAGGGTGCTGATTTTTTTCCCTCGAACTAAGTGAATGATATGTGTACGTTTAATTAAAGTGAGATGGTAAACCACTTAAACTTGCTTTCCTTGGGAAAGCAGATCAAAGAACCTGTGCTAGTATCCTTCCTGTGTGCTGGTGTTATTGACCTTACACAGCAATAGTAGCGGGAAGCAGCATTGTTGTTACAAGAAGGAAAAGTGAAACTATTTCAGTATCTTTTCCAAGAAAACTCCAAATTGCATCATGAAGATTCATAAATGAATGAAAAGTGACTCAACAAAAGCAAGAGATACACAAGGAAGAAAAGTCAGAAGGTCAGCTATCAATCAGTAAAAAATTATAAACTTAGACATGGCCTGGACCTCAGAAGACCTTGTTGCAAAAGTTGACCGAGGCATGAAGCAAAAGTGTCAAAATTTGAGCCTATGTATTCTGACTCAAGATCCTGCAGTGTAGAACTTCCCTAGACAGCAAAAATCAGAAGTTGAGTCCTTATTCATGTACATATTGACAGTTCTACCTTTACTAATGTTTCTTAGGCATCTCTCCCTCCTGTCTATGCAATACCAACATTCTCTGAGCTAAGAGACTGAAAGAGTCTAAACAAAAAGCCTCCCCTCCTCTTAATTATCTACCACCACTCTCTTCTGGGGTGTTGATTTATTTACAGCATTGGACTTGATTTGGAGTGAGAGATTTCTGAACTATTCTTGGGCTTCCCTAGTGTAGAGTGCTTCTCCTGTTGGTCTTGAGCCAAAGCTAACATTTTTTAATAAAAAATTCTTTAGACTATGTTTAAAACTCAGTACAATATCTCTCCCAAGAGAACTTCCCATTACTGAGGGCTCTATTATGCTTCATCCTACTTATAATATGAACATCTGCACCTAATTATAGCTCTAGCTACATGAATAAGATAACATAACTGAAGCCACTAAAGGCTACATTTTCTGAGATTATACACAGCAAGGTGTAAATTAGGGAGAAATAACTAAAAATATTTTTGTGTGGAAACACTTAGGGATCTAATGCAATTATAAATAAAAGCTGCTTCATTCCATAAATATTTGCTATTGAAAGATTTGCATTAATAATACCAGCTGCTTTATATTGAGAGAAAGCTACCATAGCAGATATAACTTTCCTGATGTTCAAAAATAAATGAAATATTACATATCATTCTCATTTATTGGAATAACCTCTAAGGATGTGGAGTTATGGAATAATAAAGCTTATATAATTAAAAAATTAAGCTTAAACTCTAATATCAAGTTCTACTAAGTGACCATTAACATTTCAATGATAAGTAAATTAACAAGAATTTATTTAGCACCTAACAAATTCCAGGCTAGATGCTTGTGTTACAGTTTTTAAAAGTTAGAGAGTCCCTGAATTCAAATATCTTATATTCTAAAGGACATTTTTGTATTCTTCAGTTATATTCTTGGCCTTAGCTAATATACAGCAGAGAAAAGAGTTTTGTTGTACTTGAACTTTTAGAGAAACAGTCTTAGAAATAAGGAACAAAAAAAAAAACTTATGTAAGAGAAGAAAACACAATAAAGACTTTCAAAGATGTGTTCAGTTGGTTAGCCTTTTTTGCTAAAAAAAAAAAGTAGTTCCATTCACAAAACACTTGTTAATTGCCTAGCAACAATCAGTAAGTCAGTTAATTAACAAACATTGCTAAAATGTTGAATATTTGCCAGGTACTGTGTTAAGCTATGTGGCACGTTGGATAGAGAGCCAGACCTGAAGTCAGGAAGACCTGAGTCCAAACTTGGCCTCAAATATTTCCTAGCTGTGTGAATTTGGCAAGCCACTTAACCCTCAGTTAAGCCTTAGTTTCTTTATTGGTAAAATGAGCTAGAGAAAGAAATGGCAAACTACTCCAGTATCTTAGCTAAGAAAACCCTAAGTGGGGTCACAAAGAATTGGGCATGACTGAAAACAACTCAACAACAACAGTAAAAATAACTGTGCTAAGCATGGGGGATAGAATGGAAGGCAAAAGATATGGTCTCTGCCCTCTTAGATGGGCAGTTAAGTGGTACAATGGAAAGAGTGCTGGGCCTGGAGTCAGAACGACTCATCTTCCTGAGTTCGAAACTGGCCTCAGATGCTTACTAGCCGCATGACCCCGTACAAGTCACTTAACCCACTTTGTCTCAGTTTTCTCCTACAAAAAATGAGCTGGAGAATGAAATGTCAAACCACCACGGTCTGTTTGCCAGTAAGAGCCCACATGGGGTCATGAAGAGTCAGATATGATTGAATAAGGACAGAACATCATCATCACCGTGTCCTTAAGGTGCCCACATGCTAAATGGGGATGTTGGTGTTGTTTAGTCATTTCACTAGTGTCTTACTCTTTGTGACCTCATGTTTTTGTTTATTGTTTGGGTTTTGTTCTGTTTTTGTTTTATTTTATTTTTCAAAAATAGCGATCTGCCATTTCCTTATCTAGTTCATTTTACAGATGAGAAAACTGAGGCAAACAGGATTAAGTCACTTGCCCAGGATCACACAGCTAGTGAGTATCTGAGCCCGGATTTAAACTCAGGAAAATGAACCTTCCTGACTTTGGGCCTGGCATTCTATCCACTGTGCCACTGAGTTGCTCCCAACGGGCAATATAGGGTAACAAAAATTGCAATTTATATGCGATATATACTGTGCAAATGGAAGAGAAGTTCAGAGAAGACAGTAGCATTGTGGGGAACCCATGGAAATTCACTTGAGGAAGTTAGGATTTGAGCAGAGTCTTGAAGGAAGCCAAACAAGCCAGAAAGAGATCAGACTAGAGAACTTCCTGGGTTTAATAAAATGCAAAACAGATAAACTGAGTCACATTTCCTCCAGGGCAAGAGAACCATTTACTAATTACTATATGCATCATACAACTGTTAATAAAGTGAGTCTGACTAGCCTTCTTAGTTAAGTCAGTGACCACGAAGGGATAAAAAAAAAATCATTGTTAACAGGCCTCAAAAGGAGAAGGGGTTGGGGTATTTTGGGAAGCTTCACCTTTAGCAGCAGCTGGGGAAAGTGGGTTGGTCTCTAGGTGTAGCTGATCACTCCCCTTTCTGACAATCACAGAACATTAATTGATTTGGGGCCCCAACCGCCTCTAATAATCTTGACTAGAAAATCAGAACAACCCAAATCAGTAATATGACATAAGTTAGTCATCCCCTTAGGGAAGATCAAATCACTCCTTGATTTTAGAAGCACAAACAAGGACTAAAAAGCTGTCTTTTGTGAAGTGGCTCAGGCTTTCCGTTTTCAGGTAAATAAAAATAGAAGTCTCATGTTAAACTGGTTTGCAAGCAAATGTCCCAGGGGATAGGAGTTACCTTATTCAGCCATGCCTTTTGTTTGATCTGGGGGAGAGGGCCTTTTGAGCTACCTTGAGAAATGGGCCTTCACAAAGTGGCGAATAGGTTTAATTACAGAGAAGAAGTGGTTATTAAGTGACACAGCATAATTTTCATTTTCCTCATCCTGTGAGTGATGTCCAGTCAAAAGAGTCAGGAGACAGACTATGCTGTTCAACAAAACAAGAGAACAAAACAAAAAATGAAACAAAGAGCAGCAGCAACAACAACAACAAACCAACAAATGACTCAGCTAGTTTAGTCTGTTGTTGATTATGTGGAAAGGAAGAAAGAAAAGGAAGAGTGAAAAGGAAGGAGGACCAGGTTGTGAAAGACCTTAAAAGAGATGTAGTATTATATATTTGATGATAGTAAATAACTGGAGCTCATTTAGTTGAGCTTGGAGGTGATCTTTATGGAAATTACTTTATATAAATTATACCTTCCCATTAATTGGAGAATGGCTGATTGTGATGGAAAGTACTGTGCTATAAGAAATGATAAGCAGGATGATCTTAGAAAAACATGGAGAGATTTGCACCAAATAATGAAGAGGGAAATAAGCAGAAACAAGAGAACATCATATACAGTAGCAGCGTTGTTGTTTTAAGATTGACTTGGGGTGAATAAGTCATTTTGACTATTATAAATACTCAAATTAACTATAAAGGACATATGAAGAAAGATGCCATAGGCATTCAGAGAAAGAACTGATAAATAGAAGTGTATATAGCAGAAGTTCCCAAACTTATTTGGCCTACCACCCCCTTTAAAAAAATTACTTAGTCCCTCCCCACCCCGGAAAGCTATTTTCTTTAACCCTTTAATATTTGGGGGGGGATGTCGTATATATATATATATATATATATATATATATATATATATATATATATATATATAGATATAGATATAGATATAGATATAGATATAGATATAGATATAGATATAGATATAGATATAGATATATAGATATAGATATATAGATATAGATATATATTTATATATGTGTGTGCGTGTGTGTATACAATATATGTAATACATATTTTTAATTGATGCTTTTTAAACCTAATAATTTATTGTAAATTTGTGGGTTTTTTCCCTGCATTGAAATATTGGTGATGCATTATGTAACCATATAGTATAATATTATAAACGAGTCATTACACTCACATTCCTGCACATGCATACATACCTGACAAGGTGCAACTAGCTCCCCTGCCAACACTTGCTTATATGTCAGTAGACTTGACCACTGATTGGTTATAACTTGCACTTTGTGTGTTTATTTATTAACTCTGTTACATAACAGATGAAACATTTGCCAACAGTTTTTCAAAATTCTCTTGTCTTCTTTCCTTATGCTTCTACTTATTCCCTTATTTTTATTCAACACACAATTATCAGCACAATTATTCAGTTGTGTCTGACACTACTTCAGCCCCCCCGGAAAATTTCAGTGCCCCCCAGGGAGTTATATTAGCCACTTTGGGAACCTCTGGGTAGAATAATTTTACTTATATATACCTATTTGTGTCTAATGGTAGCCCTCTGTAGGCTGGGGGAGAAGGAAGAAAAAAAAATAAATTTACACGATAACTTTAATATATATTTAAATGGAATAGCAAATCGTACATAACAGATTTGTATATTCATGTGTAATCATCTTTTTATTATACTAAGTTATGGAAATGCTTGTTTTATTCTGTATATTAAAAATAATTAAAAAAGAAAATTACTTGGATAGCTATGTCAAAGATAAACAAGAGTGGGGAGACATTTTAGGCAGGGAGACCAATCAGAAGACTATTCTAGGAGTCCAGGAAGGATGATGAGGCTCTGTGTTTGAGTGGCAATTATGTAATTAGAGACAGGTGGACATATACAAAATATTTTGTAAAGATAGACCAATATCATTTTATATATGAAGGACAAGGCATTTGATTGAAAATTTGCTTCAGTGGATATGAAGCATAATGGAAAGATCACTAGATTTGGAACTCAAAATCCTGAATTTAAATCTCATCTCTGATACTTGCTAGATGTTTGTTCTAGTCAAGGATCTCTGCCTTTTTTTTAGTATCAGATTCCTGTAAATTGAATATTGTGATATTTGGGTTACCTATAAAATAACAGTAATTTTAAGAAAACACTTTTGTAAAAACCAAACCCATAATATAATTACGAGATAGTATGATCTCAATTACATATACAGAACCCATTAAGTAGATGTCTATGATTATAAAACATTGTACAAATGGCAGTCATCATTGCTGTCATTATGATGCCATAATGACAAGAAATGTTATACTTCTTTTTAAAAAAGACATTCCTTTACAATTATTTCAATTGGGGGCAGAGCTAAGATGGAGGAGTAAAGACAAGGACTTCTGTGAAGCACCTTAAATTTCCCCCATACATCTTTAAAATAACATTTCAAAATTAATTCTGGAGTGTCAATACAAACAAAAGGATAAGGTGAAATTTTCCAGCCCAAGATGACTTAGAAGGTTGACAAGAATGATCTTTTTCATTGGGATGAGAGTGGAACAGAATGCAACTCAGGCAGCATCCAGAGAGCCAACAGCATTCTGGGCCCTGGCAAGCCAGCACATGCCTTGGGAGTGATTGAATTTGCAGTAGTGACCTCCAGAGCTCTCAGCCAACACAAAGTAAGGGGGGGGGGGGGCGCTGACACATTTCAGAAGAATATTACTAGTCAGAAGAAGACACTTTGCTGACACTGGATGTCACACTATAATGCATTGCCCATACAGGGATCCAGGTCACAGGCCAAGGTTACAGTCCCATGGCTTGATGCTACAGAGAATCAAGAACCCTTGTCACAGTTGCAGAGTAGAAAAGAAAGTTGCAGAGTAGACAAGAGCAGAGGCCAGGAGAGCTATGACAACAACTCTCTATAGATCATACCACCTTAGAGGAACTAAAAAACTCACAGGTTTCCAGAATTGTCTCTGAAAACAGCAGCACAATGTACCTAAAGCTTGAGACAGTGCCCCTTCTACTCCAAGAACAGAGCCTAACATTAACATGAAGTTAAAATTCAATAAGTAAGCTGGAAAAATTGGGAGTCAGGGAACCTGATCATAGAAAGTTACTATGGGGAAAAGGAAGTTCTACCGCTCTCCCTCCAAAAAAAACTCAAAAGAGGAAAAGAATGTCAAAATAGGTACATATGAAGCCTTAAAGAAAAATGAGAATTGGTGTCAGGTCCAAAATGAGTTCCTGGAAGAGAGTGAAAAGAAGTTTGTTTTTTTTTTTTTTAAATGAAATTAAAAAGGAAGAGAAGGGAGCCAAGATGGTGGCTGGAAAGCAGTGAGCTCCCCACCGAGTCCCTCCAAAAACCTATAAAAAATGGCTCTGAACCAATTCTAGAACTTCAGAACCCACAAAACACCAGAGGGAAGCAGGGCTCCAGCCCAGAACAGCCTGGATGGTCTCTGGGTGAGGTCTATCCCACACGGAGCTGGGAGCTGGGAGCTGGGAGTGGAGCAGAGCAGAGACCAGCGTGAGCTGCTCGGACCAACCAGACCAGGAGACAGGTGAAGCGGGCCCTAGCACCCTGTATCAGTGAGCTGCAGCAGTTACCAGACTTCTCAACCCACAAACACCAAAGACAGCAGAGAAGGTTGCTGGGAAAAGCTGTGGGAGTGGAAGGAGTTCACAGTTCAGCCACCACGCCGGGGCAGTGGAGGTGGGGAACCTACAGCTGCTGTTGCTTCTGGCCCCAGGCCCACCTGATGGGAGGAATTAAACGGCAGATCAGAGCAGGAGTCCACAGCCTGCTGAAGATCTAAGCCCAGTCCCGGTTGGGGGTTCTTGGGGAAGGAGGAGTGCTGGTGTGGCAGAGCTGGTGCATACCCCCCAAATGTGGAACATAGAACTCTTTAGTCTACAAGCAGTCATACCTCGCTGAAAAACTCAAGGGTCAAGTTAGTTGGTTGGGAATATGGCCAGGCAGCAAAAACACACCCAGATTCAGTCTCAGACTTTGGATTCTTTCTTTGGTGACAAAGAAGACCAAAACATACAGCCTAAAGAAGTTAACAAAGTGCAAGAGCCTACACCAAAAGCCTCCAAGAAAAACATGAACTGATCCCAGGCCATGGAAGAGCTCAAAAAGGATTTGGAAAAGCAAGTTAGAGAAGTAGAGAAAAAATTGGGAAAAGAAATGAGAAGGTTGCAAGAAAACCATTAAAAACAAGTCAATGACTTGCTAAAAGAGACCCCCCAAAATACTGAAAAATACACTGAAGAAAACAACACCTTAAAAACTAGACTAATTCAAATGGGAAAAGAGCTCCAAAAAGCCAATGAGGAGAAGAATGCCTTGAAAGGCAGAATTAGCCAAATGGAAAAGGAGACCCAATGGACCACTGAAGAAAATACTACCTTAAAAATTAGATTGGAGCAAGTAGAAGCTAGTGGCTTTATGAGAAATCAAGATATTATAAAACAGAACCAAAGGAATGAAAAAATGGAAGACAATGTGAAATATCTCCTTGGAAAAACCACTGACCTGGAAAATAGATCCAGGAGACAGAATTTAAAAATTATTGGACTACTTCAAAGCCATGATCAAAAACAGAGCCTAGATATCATCTTTCCAGAAATTATCGAGGAGAACTGCCCTGATATTCCAGAGCCACAGGGCAAAATAGAAATTGAAAGAATCCATCGATCACCTCCTCAAATAGATCCCAAAAAGAAATCCCCTAGGAATATTGTCGCCAAATTCCACAGCTCCCAGATCAAGGAGAAAATACTGCAAGCAGCCAGAAAGAAACAATTTGAGTATTGTGGAAACACAATCAGAAAAACTCAAGATCTGGCAGCTTCTACATTAAGAGATTGAAGGGCTTGCAATACGATATTCTGGAGGTCAATGGAGCCAGTATTAAAACCTAGAATCACCTACCCAGCAAAACTGAGTATCATGCTCCAAGGCAAAATATGGATTTTCAATAAAATATAGGACTTTCAAGCTTTCTCAGTGTAAAGACCAGAGCTGAATAGAAAATTTGACTTTAAAACACAAGAATCAAGAGAAGCATGAAAAGGTAAACAAGAAAGAGAAATCATAAGGGACTTACTAAAGTTGAACTGTTTTGTGTACATTCCTACATAGAAAGATGATGTGTATGATTCATGAGACCTCAATATCATAGTAGCTGAAAGGAATATGCATATTTACATATATACATATATATATATATATATATATATATATATATATATATATATATATATATGTATGTGTGTATGTTTTGGTATATATATATATATATATGTGTGTAAGTGAATGTGCATGTATGTATATATGTATGTGTATATATATATAAAAGAGAGAGAGAGAGAGAGCAGACACAGGGTGAGTTGAAGATGAAGGGAAAATATCTAAAAGAAATAAAATCAAATTAAGGGATGAGAGAGGAATATATTGAGAGAGGGAGACAGGGAGAGATGGAATGGGGTGGATTATCTCGCATAAAGGTGGCAAGACGAAGCAGTTCTGTGGGAGGAGGGGAGAGGGCGGGTGAGGGGGGAATGAGTGAATCTTGCTTTCATCAAATTTGGCCTGAGGAGGGAATACCATACATACTCAATTGGGTATCTTACCCCACAGCAAAGAGGCGGGAAGAACATAAAAAAGGGCGAGGGGGGAGAATGGAGGGGAAGGCAGATGGGGGTGGAGGTAATCAAAAACAAACACTTTGGAAAGGGGACAGGGTCAAGGGAGAAAATTCAATAAAGGGGGATGGGTTGGGAAGGAGCAAAATATAGTTAGTCTTTCACAACATGAATATTGTGGAAGGGTTATACATAATGATACACATGTGGCCTATGTTGAATTGCTTGAATTCATAGGAAGGGTGGGTGGGAAGGGAAGAGGGGAGAGAATTTGGAACTCAAAGTTTTAAAAACAGATGTTCAAAAACAAAAAAAAAAAGTTTTTGCATGCAATTAGAAAATAAGATACACAGGCAATGGGGCGTAGAAGTTTATCTTGCCCTACAAGAAAGGAAGGGAAAAGGGGATGTGAGGGGAGTGGGGTGACAGAAGGGAGGGCTGACTGGGGAACAGGGCAACCAGAATATATGTCATCTTGGAGTGGGGGGGAGGGTAGAAATGGGGAGAAAATTTGTAATTCAAACTCTTGTGAAAATCAATGCTGAAAACTATATATGTTAAATAAATAAATTTTAAAAAGAGGAAAAGAAACAAATGGGGGAAAATGAGAATGATGCAAGAGTATCATGAAAAAAGAGGTCAACAGCTTAGTAAAGGAAACACAAAAAAATCAAAAAAGGTACAAAAATTCACTGAAGAAAATAATACTTGAAAAATTAGAAATGAAAAAATGGAAAAGGTGGTAGAAAAGCTCAATGAGGAAAATAATTCCTTGAAAATTAGAATTGGGCAAGTAGAAGCAATGACTCCATGACACATCAAGAAACATTTTTCAAAGAAAAATAAAGAAAATATGACATATCTCATTGGTAACACAACTGACCTGGAAAATAGATTGAGGAGAGAAAATTTAAGAATGATTGGACTCTGAAAGCCATGATCAGAAAAACAAAATTATACATCATATTTCAATAAATTATCAAAGAAAACTGCCCTGATATCCTAGAAGCATATGGTAAAATAGAAATTGAAAGAATACACCAATCACCTCCTGAAAAACATTCTAAAATGAAAACACCAAGAAGTATTATAGCCAAATTCCAGAGTTCACAGGTCAAGGAGAAAATATTGCAAGCAGCTAGAAAAAAGCAATCCAAATATTTCACAAGGTATCATAGACAATGAAATAACATCAATGAGAAATATAAATAGATCTGTCTCTCTCTCTACATATACATATATATATATATATATATATATATATATACATATATATATGTATGTATATGTATATGCACCAAATGGTATACTAAATTCTTAAAGTTAAATGAGTTATAGGAGGAAATAAAAAGTAGAACTATACTGGTGGGGGACCTCAAATTTCCCCTCTCAGAATTAGATAAATTTAACAAAAAAGGAAGGAAGGAAGGAAGGAAGAAGGAAAGGAGATGAATAGAATTTTAGAAAAGTTAGATATGATAAACTGGGGAAAATAGAATAGGATTACAAAGAAATATACTTTTTTTCTTCAGCAATACATGACACCTAGACAAAAATTGACCATGTATTAAGGCAAAAACCTCACAACCAAATGCAGAGAAGCAGAAATATTAAATGCAGTCTTTTATTATTAAAAGGCAGTAAAATTATATTCAGTAAATGTCCCTAGAAACATAGATGAAAAATTAATTCTAAACAGATGAACAAAATATAGAAAACTAAGTCAAATTTATAAGAATATGGGTTGTTCCCTAATTGATAATGGTCAAAACATATGAAAAGGCAGTTTTCAGACAAAGCTTTCTACAGTCACATTAAAAAATGCTCTAAATCACTAACGATAAGCAAAACAGAAATTAAAGCAACTCCGAGGTACCATCTCACACCTATCAGATAGGTTAATATGAAAGAAAAGGAAAATGACAAATGTTGGAGGGAATTGAGAAAATTAGGGCAATAATGAATGCACTATTGGTAGAGTTGTGAACCAATCCAACAATTCTGGGGAGCAATTTGGAACTATACACAAATGGCTATAAAACTGTGCCTACCCTTTTGATCCCAGAGATTAAAAAAGGAAAAAAAAAGACCTTTATAGACAAAAATATTTAAAACTGTTCTTTTCGCGGTGGCAAAAATTGGAAATTGAGGGGATATCCATCAATTGGAGAATGGCTTAAGCAACTTGTGGTATATAAGTGTGATGACATACCATTGCGCCATAGGAATTGACAAGCATCATGATAGAACTTACACAAAATGAGCAGAATGAGTAGAACATAGTACACAGCATCAATGATATTATATGATCATCAACTAGAAATGACTTAGCTATTCTCAGCAATACAAAGATCTGAGACAGTGCTGAAAGGCTTATGATGAAGAATGCTATCCACCCCCAGAAGAAAGGACTGATGCAGTCTGAATGCAGATTGAAGCATTCAATCTTTTACTTTCTTTTAGTTTTCTTTTGGTCTGTGTTTTACAACATGATTAATATGGAATACCTTTTGCATGACTACACATGTATAACCTATATCAAATGGCCATTTCAGGGAGGGGTCATTGGAGGAAAGGAAGCAGAGAATTTCAAACTCAACATTTTAAAATGAAAGTTAAAAATATTTTCAAATGTAATTGGAAAAAATGAAATATTATAAAAGCAATTGTTTCAATTAACTTAAAAGCAGAAACAAAAAAAGATCCAGAACTGAGCATCATAACAATATAATTTTTCATCTTATTCACGAAACTAATATAATTTGCTTTCCCTGAGTTATCATATCTACAACCTGTGTATTACCAACATAGCAATCTATGTAAATAATTACAAAAAATAATATCAGTAGTAGAAGAGTGAGAATAAAAGACTTATAAGTATTATGGACATAAATATTTATTGTATACATTCATTTTTAAGTCAATCCACATTGAAATCATAGTAATTACTATGAAAAAATTTTACTCAGGTGAAAGCCTGTGTAACTATGGTTCTACTGAAAGTATGCTCACAGAAAAATGAACCAAATAGATGTATTCATGGGCATGGATTTAGATAAGAGTAATTTCATTTTCTGTATTTAGACTGTACATTATAATAATAGAAGAGGGGAGTCCTAAAATTAAGTTATAAACATACAAAAACTTGCCAAAAATAATTTAACATGAACACAAAAATTTAATTGACATCTGATTCTGACAGAAGCCTTCTTCTAAATTTGAATAAAACAAATTACTTCCAGTTTAAATGTTCTGGGGATTTCAAACTCTCTGAGTAAATATAATTTATCTTTAGTATTGTAGATGATTTTAGATAGTCATTTATTTTCTTGATGCTGATTTATAATGAATATGAGAAAGAAGTTCAAATAATAACATATATTTTTGTAGTGACAAATATATTTGCACAAATATTAATGGTAAGGAAAGCTAGATTTGTCATCATAGATACTGGCTTTAAAACTTGGCTTTAGCACTCTCTTCTTGTCTGATACTTTGCATATCGTCGGGCTTCTCTGGCTCTCAATGACTTCATCTATAAAATGAAGCTGTTGGATGAGAGGACCTGAAAAGTCCCTTTCATCTCTACATCTTTGAAATAAATATTGGTTAGAGGGTGTAAGGAGAATGCCTAGGTAAAAATCAATATAAATAGACCTCCAATGACATAAAGTCCCCCAAAGGTCCATTGAAAATAAATGGAAGCAAATTTTTCCTTGGGAAATATTGGTGTATGGTACAGAATATGATATTGAATGATTTGAAACAGAAATATAGACTCTTAAGGTGGAAAAATATATCTGACCTTAATTAAGGTATTTTTAAACCAACCTGGGACTGAGAAATCTTATCTGCTCTTAATAATAATGCCACAGACTGGTTTTATTCTTTAAACATCCTAATAATTTATTAAATCCTCTATAGTGAGCCATGTTCCTGGCTTTTGGCCAATATAGGAAGTCGAAGTTATGGGTGTCTTAGATAGTTTGTGGAGCCAGTGCATCCCCACAGCATGTTGTTCTCCACATATACTTCATACCATGTTTAACTGATGTGGCGCTCATAAAATAAAAATGGAAAATGTGACTTCTTTCCCTTCTTCTCCAGTCCCCCTCTCCCACCCAAAGAAAAGCTGTACCTTTATTCTGAGTAGTATTCAAACTGTTTGCAATGCTACTATTCTTTCCAAAAAAATTATCTCCATGTCTTTCCTCTAACTAGTGAATTCCATTGAAAGACTATAGGACCAGAATATCTAGAATTGCTTTAATATTGAATTAGAAATGCCAAATGAATGAAAATTAGCTACATTAATTCCTTCCTTGCCCCTCCCCATAAATGATTTGATTACATGTTCAAAGATTAAGTTACTTAGGACAAAAACCAATCATTTATTTGAAAAGCACCTCATCTGATTAAATTCCCTACCCAAGGCTTTCTACAGTATTACTGTAGGGCAGTGATCCAAATTCTACTTAAACATTCTTCATGACAGAGACCTTAGTAACAAATAACCCATGCTATTGAAGTTTTTAGGTAAGTTTTTCTTTAAAATTGTGATTTATGTGGCTCTGTTAGGAAATTCTGTATTTTATTGAAGCAAAATCTGCCTTTTTATAACTTTTTCCAATCGATCATAGTGTTGCCCTTCAGTCACAAAGAATGTCTTAATTAAGCCTTCTGCCCAGTCATTCAATATAGAATAATGGAACTATAGAATTTCAGAGTTGGAAGGGATATTAGATGGATTCAGCAAGCCCAGACTTATCAAAATCATGACCCAATATCCTCAATAAACTTTTATTTACCTTTCACTTAAAAACCTTCATTGACAGGAAACATTGCCCACAAAGCACAGCAAATCCTATATGTAGAGACAGTTCTGTCAAAACACATGAGATGTGTCTTGTTCATTGACTGAAAAACTGAGAACATTTTACCAGGAGAAGATGAGAGAGCATAGGGTTAAGTGACTTGCCCAGGGTCACCCAGCTAGTAAACGTTTGAGTCCTGATTTGAACTCAGTAATACTAGTCTTCCTGATTCCAAGTCCAATTCTCTTTCCACTGTGCCACCTCCCTACCCTCACACCATACACAAACATATAGGCTCTGTGACGTTGTGCAAATTATGTGGGCTCTCATTGCCCTAGGCAAATCTCTAAAATGAAGAACTACAGAGAAGGTGCTGATCTTTATTGGTAGAGGTTGTTTCAGTGACGGGATTTCCCTGTACCAGAGAAATCCGAGACCCAGGCCCTGTCCCTAATCCTCAAAAAACATCTTATTGTGTCTGGTATATGGAGGAAGAGAAAAGGAGTTGAAGTGATCCAGTACCACCCCAGAAGGCATCATTATATAACAGAGGACAAAATAAAAAAGACTTCCAGGAAGTCAAGCTTATGTTCAACAATTGTTGGAAAGGAGGGAAGAGGTTTCCTGACTATAAAAGAGGATCTACTGCTAAACCTGAGGAAAGGATTTACACCTGTTTATTTCACCAACAGATAATGGAACAAAACAGCTAGTGATTAACTGAGTGTAGGATGCCTTTATGCTCCACAATGATCTTGTCAACAGCTGTCTTTTTCAATAATAGATGCTGACTTTAGCTCTGAGCATGGGGCCTTGTCCACAGCATGCCTTGGAAAGGTACTTCAGGACTAAATGATTTCTTGATAAATGTGACCAGAATCAAAATTACCTCTGCATACAGTGACTCAAAACATCTCAACCACTTCACTTTAATGTGCCAGCTAAAAATCTCACCTCATAAATACCTGTTTTTCTAGCACCAAAGAAATATTTACCTTATTGCTATTTCCCTTTAAGCTTCACTCACTTACCAACTAATAGAATTGTGATGAAGACATGCTAAACAGAGACACTAAAGCAGGTACAACTTCTAGGACTGAATCATCACCTAATAAACATTAGAATGCTGAGATATCAGAGTATGATGGCATGATCATGTGAACTTTGATAGGAAATATACATACGCACATGCATAGAATGAGATAGAGAAAGGAGGGAGTGGGAGATATATACATATACATGTGAATATATATAATATTTTTCACTAAACTCTAACTTAAATTTAACATTTCCTTCAATTACAGTTATTTCTTCCACATCTTGGGGGTTAGGGGCACAACACCTTCAGTATCTGGAAAATCCACATAAAAAATTTTGGCTCTTCCTTCATATCAGAGAAGAAGTCTGAATTTTTATTTTTCTTTTATGGGGCATTTACAATATCTTATTGGAAAATTTGGGTTGATATCATGCAACACTATATATATATATATATATATATATATATCATATATATATACATATATATATCATATATATACATATACATATATACACACATGATTTATACATATATATTATGCATTTCTGAATTTCAAAACTTTTTTTCTGTTGTCTGCTGGCCTTCATGCATCATCTGTGGCTTCCACAAAACTCTCAAAAAATTCCCATTTAATTTCTTATTCCAATCTGTGATATATCAAAACCACAATGGGAAAAGTTGCTATGTGGAAGGTTAAAACAGTATTAATGTTGGTAATAAATATTATTCCGAAGAGTGGCCCAGAGGTTTCACGAAACTGGCAAGGGGGTCTGTGACACAAAAAAGGTCAAGAATTCCTGCTTTAGAGGGACACTATTAGGCTGGTAAGAACTATGTAGAATGGTTGTGTGCTTAAATGGTGACCAAAATCACTGGGAGGCACAGTGGTGTAAGGTATTCAGAGATATATATTCATACTTTGCCAAAAAAATGCTTGTCTTTTGAGTCATACCTGTGTATCTAAGGGAGAAGAGGTGGAACAATATCAATAATAGCATCTTTAAATCTGAAAGATAATAATGTATATAACTTGGGGATGTAAGGGAGATGATAGTTGAAAAAACCTGGGATAGTGTGTACTGAGAGTGGAGCATAACAAAAAGAGCATTTAAGGAGCTGAGATGAGCTTCCTTGGTCTCTCTTGGGAACATATGTGCTCAGCCACAAATGTCTTTGAGATGATTTATATAAATTTCAGAATCTCAAGATTATTGGCCAGTGACTCAGGATAAGTGGCCCACACAGTAGAGCATAAAAGGTATGAGGGAGTCAGCCTTCTGGTACTCTCACTCTTTCTGTTTGCCAAGCAAGTGAACTACGTGTAGGGGCTTATTGGAATTCTTGTGCCAAGCAGGCACTCCTCTCCTCCCTCTTCTAGCTGTTGATTGAATAGACCAATAAGTACATGTGCTGTCTGGATCAAGTCTGAACCTAGATCTTGGGCTTTTAGCTACCACTGCTGCTTTGAAGATCTATCTCTGAGCAATCGTGATGGGTTTCTATCATAGAACGCGTCATTTAAAGCCTTGGCCACAACTTTCTACATTTGAAAGGTCAGGAGCTCTCAGGTCTCATAGTCAGAGTTGACTGGAAAAATGAATTTCCTGCATTTAAAATAATGGTGCATAATTCTTTAGGACAAGCAATAATTTTATATCTTTTTATTTTGTGAGCTCAATGGTCATGCATGTGTCCTTCTAACTGACATTAGGCAGATATAGAATGTCTGACCTTGAACAGATGAAACCAGATTTAGCTATTTTTCTTTGCTGTTAACCATTTCTAGGTCAAGTGAGTATTGGACTCCACACCATTTTTTTTTTTGCTGTTTGGTTTGGTGGTATTTTTAGTTCTGTGATTTTTAAGAATGGATTTTTTTTCAAGGAAATGTGCAAAATTTGTTACTCTTTGAGTGCATATGTCAATGTACAATATTATAAGTTGTTGGTGTTGGAAAGTAAACCATTTGAAGGATCTTTTAAGAGCACAATGAAATAGGATCAATTGCAGCAAAGCAGAAAGGAAAGTGAATGTTTTAAAAAAGTGAAGAAAAAAACATTATTGCTTAAAAAATTTTGGCTACAGAATAGCTTAAGATTAGTCCTTAGAAGATAAGCAGACACTCAAAACACCTTTCCAGGTCCTATGGGGCCATGGATCTATTACTCTATACTGCATTTTAGGTTTCTGGAAGTTGGAAGGACAGTGAGAAGATTGGCAAAAGAGAACTTGTATCTGCTCCTATGAAGAAATCAATGTTATATGCAAGACAATACAAAAAAAGAGTGGTATGAAGATGGGGGCAAAGGTAATTTTTACTGATCGTTCAAGGTGATGTTAACATCATTGTCAGGAGATGTCTGGATGAGACTGTAAGACCTGTACAGTTTAATCTGATTATAAAATTATAAAATCTCCACCCTCCAAAAATGTTTTCTGTTTGTTTCTTTGCATTTTACTTAAAATGGGCCTGGTACTCTTTTCCCCATTGAAGGAATGATCAAATCTTATAATCATGTTGATGATGTTACTACCCCTTTTGTATATGAACAATTTGGTTGCTGAAAAGGAAAGGAAAAGAATATTTGTACAAGGAAAACTGATGCAATTTCCCTCCAAAGGAACACTTTCTCAGATAAAAGAGTGAAGAGACATAAAGAATGTCCCAAGGATCAGACAGAGAATGGCACCTTCAGATAAATATACTGAGAGGACCTGTTTAGAGACAGATAAATGACTAAGGTAACAATAGCCACATAACATTATATAATCCATGAGCTCATTTGCATGTGAATTTTTTTAGAGATTTGAAGTTTATAACTGACAAAATGATGACTTGAAAAAGATTATCCAGGGAGGATTTCAAACCATTCATTTCTTTGATTGGGAGAAGAAGGTTTCAAAAAGGAGAAGTGATTGGGACAAATCAGAAAGACTGACAGACACAAAGATGGACCGAGTGATAGAAAGACTGAACTTACAGACTTACAGAAAGACAGGAATTATGACTTGAGAGGGAAAGAAGGACTAAAGGAAGGTGGAGGGAGAAAAGGAGGAAGGTAGGAGAAAAAGGGAGGAAGGTAGGGAAGAGAGACAGGGAAGAAAACAAAGAAATTTTAAATTTAAATTTTAAAAAAAGACTCCTGGTTAAGATGGCAGCACAAGAAAGGTGACAGAAGAGCATAGCTTTCTCACTTCCACACTAGCAGTGATCCAAATTGGGACCAGATCAAGTAATAGTAAACAAAAAAATCAAAAGAAAAATGTCATCATGCTACTTCATTCTTCCCAGTACTGAAAACAAAACAAAAACAAACAAACAAAAACTCTAGACACTGGAAGAGATCAACCCAAGGAAGCCAGCATGAGTTCAAGTGACCAGCATGGAAGTCTAGCCTTAAAGTCCAGTATGATGAGAGCCCAGAAGAGGAAGAAGAAAATTTAAAACTCATTTGAGAAACATTGATTAAGGTACTACTGTTTACAAAGTCATGTTTTAGACAGTGAGGGACTTAAAATTTTAGATAATACACATTTCTTACCTTCATGGAGCTTAAACTCTAGTAGTAAGAAAAGATACAAACAGAGGTTACAATAACACACATCAGGGATAATCACTCAAGAAACATTTACATAGTGCCTACAATGCTCTTGGCATTGTTCTGGGCACTGAGGATACAATAACAAAAAGATATCACTCTCTGGCCCCAAGAAATTTACATTCTACATTCCATAGATAGCATATACGTATAAATGCATGCAAGCATGTATGTAAATGAATATATGCATATATATTTATTGACACATATGCACATATTCATTAAGATATTTGTATACATATATTCATTTACATGCACTTATATGTGTGTGCTATACATTATAGCATGTACCATATATACACAAACATGTTTATATATAATATATACACACATGTGCTTTTATGTTTATGGGTATGGAGTGTGTATATAATTGTGTGTACGTGTGTATGGTGTGTGTGTGTGTGTGTGTGTGTGTGTGTGTGTGTGATTTAAGAGTGCCAGGCACCAGAATTTCAGGGGATCAGGAAAGGCTAGAAACCCCAGAGATAGTGGCCACCACACACAGGAAGTCAAGAAGGGCTTCATGGAACAGGTAGAATTTGAGTTGGGAGAGGAATTTAACAAATTATGAGAGCAAATCTGAGAAGTGCAGTGAAATGACTAAATTCTGTATTTATTTTATTTTAAGAAATAGTATTCTGGTGCTAGCATTAAGGATGGGTTATCCAGGGGAAAGTGTAGAGGACAGAAGACTGAAAGTGAATCTCTTAATGTATTCCTGTTGTTAGGTGATAAGGTTTGATACTAGGCTGGTGTCACTCAGTGGCAAGGATACTACAAAAGGGCTTTTGTACCTCCCACAGAATAGCATGGTTCTTTGCACATGCTGAGGGAAGAGTCTATAAATGAGGAGAGGAAGAGTGAACAGTCAAAATTGGCTTTGAAGTTTCAGCTGCATTGACTGTTAGACTGGCGGTTCCATCAAACCCCTCCCCTCCTCCATCTTAACAATTATGTTAATGACCTGATTCTTCTCCCTGAAGCTTCCTCTTTGCTGAAGAGGAGTTAGCAGAAGACCCGATGATTTTCTGGGCTTACTTCTGCTACTCAGACAAGTGTTTTTTGTTTGACCCAGAAATCCCAGCCTGGGGAAGCTAGATGGTGCAGTGTCTAGAGAACTGGCCCTGGAATCAGGAGGACCCGAGTTCGAATCCAATTTCAGACATTTGACACTTATTAGCTGTGTGACTCTGGGCAAGTCAATTAACCTTTGTTGCCTCACCAAAAGAAAAAAATCCCAGCACAATCATGCTTCCTTACCTGACTACTGGAAATGACATTAATGCCCTGGTATAACAATAGTTAAATATCATTCAAGATACAGATTCCCCATAGTGTTAACTTGATTATGTATTTCCTCTTTAATCTCAGCAGCTAACTATGCAAGAGAAATATAAAATATGAAGTTATCTCAGGAGTTCATCATAAAGTATCTGATATTTGAGACTGTGTAAACACAAGCAGATCCAAAATATAAGAGTATGAGTATTGACAAGGATTCTCCATTATTACATATTTCCAGCAATTTTATTCAGTTTCTAGCATCAGAAAATGAGACATATGCATCAGTGACTGCAATACCAATTATCCAAGCAGAAGCAATAAAACGTTCACTTCCTTGTCCATTACAGATTAATTTATCTTGTTTTTTTTTTTTAAGTTGCTGAAAGAAATAAACTACAGCCAGTAGGAGCTGGTCAGAACCATTTACAGCAGGCAGTCTACCATCCAGATGCTCCAAAGTCAAATTGACTGTGCAAGGACCCAGATAGACCTATAACCTGGTTTTAAGTGAATTATCCAGAGAGATTTGTTGCCCTACTGTTCATGTCTAGCTGCAGACAGATGTGGCCTCAGGCTGTGTCTACCAGACACCAAGGTAACTGGTCAATTCTGTGAAAAATATAAAATGGTTTTTGTTGTTATTAGTGTTCATCATTTAGACAGCCATGATGTGATTCCCTGTTTTTCTTTTAAGAGTAAAAACATTCCTCTTTATCTTCCTCACTTTAAGTTTTCTTTATAATTGGCAAATTATGAGAATGTCACTTTTTTCTAAATAAGAACCAAATGAAATAGATGATTAACACTTTTTAAAAAAAAAACAAACTCCTGTTTGTGACACCTTGAATATAGAAATTTGTTATGAGATTTATGGAGTGTCAAGGAAGATGGCAACACTGTCCCACTATTTAGGGAAACATAGGCAAATAAAGCTAAAAAAAAGAGAATAAATACAAAAACATATACATACAGCAAAACCATTGAGGCATATGCCATTCCAAGCAACTTTAGCAGTATTTCATAACTATACTGTAACTTCTCTGTGTTCCCAAGGGCAAAGATGAATTGACTACAGTGACTTTACTAACAGTGAAAGTGACTATTAAAATTTTAAATATTAGCACCCATTAAATTACCTACTACAATTTTTTTTCAATAAAATTCCCTTGATACCTGGTAATGTTGTATAATTTGCCATATTGGTTAATAGACAACATTCTTTTAGTTGATGGAGAAAATGTTTAAATCTCAGCCTATTCTCTGAAGTGCAAACCTAAAGAGAATTCTTTTCATTCTGTCACCCAGTGAATTGTCAAAACAGTGGGGAATACAAATCCTAATGTTTCCTCCAGTTGTCACTGATTTATTGACAGTGACTATTAGATTATGGTCCTTTATTCAACTATCTATGCATAAACCAATTGCAAAGAAAAACAACATAACACAGCTTCTGTTGTTGTCTGACAAGTGAAAAGGCATACAAAATGCTTATGTAGATACCCTCTGACTAGTAAATGGCAAAACTCAAATGGAAATAAAGGAAGCATACGATTAAAGCCCCTACTCCTGGGGCGGGGGTGACAACTGCCTTTTCTTTATTCCACAATTTTGAACACCTGCAGAGTGATTGACTATTTTTTTAAGAGAGAGAGACAGACAGACAGACAGACAGGACAGAGAGAGAGAGAGAGAGAAAGAGAGAGAGAGAGAGAGAGAGAGAGAGAGAGAGAGAGAGAGAGAGGGAGGGAGAGAGAGAGACAGAGAGAGACAGAGAGAGAGACCGAGAGAATTCTTTTATGTACACTATGTGACTGCAAGTGCCGAATGCCTAGTTTGGTATAAACTCTGACCCTGTCCCTGTAACTCCTCTTCCCACTCTCTCTGTAGGCTAGCTCATTCAATCTAAGCTGTCACCTATGGAGCAGATCTTACTTCCCCCAAAAGGATAAGTACCATGTAATTACACTCAAACTCTCTCAGAGTCTTTTTCTAGGAATAATCCTATTGTGTGCCGCCCCCCCCCCCCCCCGCTTAACTCTATACCTCTTAAGGCCTCACTTGTGAGGTTCTATTTATACAAATATTGTTCCTAACAATGAGATCAACATTAGATCTTAAAACAAAACTTTTTCCTTAGTACTAAGGTTAAAGCTGCAATAATCTACACATCACTGATATTCAATACAAACAAATTCAAAAAATAAGCAATGCAATACAGTTGACACATAAATATGAGTTACAATTTCAATAATATACAATCATCCTTACAGAAATCTGGCATGGAAACACGATTGGAGAAACATTGTGCTTAGGAAAATCCATAATTTTGTAGTGGTATTTTTGATATATTTGATTCAATCAGGAACATCTGAAACATTCAAAGGCTTTTTTTCTCCCAAACTCTCTTCAAGTGGTCCTCAATGTTGTCCTGCTGAGCAAATCCTCATCTTCTACTCTGGAACTTGTGAAGCATTGAAAAAAATCTTTTAATTTAAAATCACACTAGAAAGGGCATCAAGATGGTGTTGCACTATTATACTAGAACAATGGGTCCTTCAGCCAGAGAACTGCAAAGTTCATTGAAAGGACTTTTTCTGGACAAAGCAGGTAAGCCTAACCAGCTGGTCACTCACCAAGGTTCCACATCTTTCCAGCAACTGTCAGCTACTGATCCAACAGCAAATCAAGTGAAACACCTGTCTTTCCTTTTTCTGTTTTTCCCTTTCAAAACAGCAAGGGACACAAAAAGCAAATGATAAGTTTGACAGGGCTCATCCCTCTCACACACACTAGATAGGAAGAAAAGAAGAGAGGAAGGAAAGAAGGAAGAAAGGGAGGGATGGAGGGAAGGAGGAAGGAAGGAGGGAAAGAAGGAGGAAGGAAAGAAGGAGGGAAAGAAGGAAAGAAGGAAGGAAGGATATATTAAATGCTTACTATCTGCAAAGCATTATGCTAAATGCTAGGGGTACAAATAGAAAAGTGAGACAGTTCCTGCCCTCAAGGAGGTAACATTTTAATAGCAGAAAGAGTACACAGGAAAGGTTTGCACTATGAGTCAGATGGTAAAGTCCCATATTCCTTAGTGTGCAGCAACAAAACAGATGGTTGGTGCAGCTAGGTGGCACAGTGAGTAGAGCACCAGCCCTGGAGTCAGGAGGACCTGAGTTCAATTCAGTGTCAGATACTTGACACACTAGCTGTGTGACCTTGGGCAAGTCACTTAACCCCAATTGCCCTGCCTTACCCCCTCCAAAAAATAAAAATTAAAAAAAAAACAGATGGTCATGCTTCTTCTTTAATGTGCTTTCCATTGATAAAAATCCTGTTTCTGTTGTTGAATCATCTGATAGTCACAAGGACTTTGGTAACCAGAACCTTCTTTTCTGGATCTTCAATAGATGTGGCTGTAATGCCTGTAGGAATTGTTCCCAAGTTGCATTTCCAGAGGGATTGCTTCCTAGGATGATGGCTGCTTCTACTGAATTAGAAGAATTACTATTTCCAGTGCTCTTGGGTTCAGGGTCTGGGGATGTCTCCCTCAGGGTCTGAGGGGAGATGGTGGTCAAAGTAGTTGTGATGGTTTACTTGACTAACATATGCAACCTCTTGTCTTTCCCATAGTGTGCCCTGCTGGTTTAGCCAGGTCGGCTTGCCTGGCCTGAGTGGGAGGTGGTGGGTAGCTGGTGAAAATGGCTAGTCTCTTCTACACAGGAGTTGTTTCTTGGTATCAAGTTCATGACAGTTGGTCAGGCAGTAGGATCAATGGGCCACCTTTTTATTTATATTTGGATATTCACCTCTCAGAAGTGGGCAACTGAAGAATAATTATTAAAATCACTCAAGATATTTATTTTCCCTGAGAAAATATCCCAAATTTGGAATTTTATAATTTCATCTTTAAAATAATTAAATTAATTAATATAAACATAAATGCTATTCCTACTATTTAATTCCGTTCAGTGTAATATATAATGAAGGCAAATCATTTTGTATGTGTATTTTTAATAAGCACTGGAATGTACTGAATAAGTTTTAATTTGTATTCAAACTTATGTTGTTAAAATTTCACATCAATTACTAAGGCAAACAATAATAATGATTATTTTTTCTAAAAAATCTCTTGTTCATATTAAGTGTGTTATAAGTATCTAAATTTAGAAAATAGTGTTTGGACTTTGGAAAGTTAGAAGCGAATTTCATTTTATTTTTTGGACTCTGTTCTTTGGGTGTCAGTCTATTTTAATTTAGTATATCTTCACAATTATAACTCCTAAGTACACCAAGTACATAATACCATCAAGGTATTCTAGAAATTTCAATAGACCTGGGATTTAGCTACAGCTTCATCATCATTGCAAGTCATTTAATCTCTCTTGGTTTGGGATTAGATATTATCTAAAGACTCCTTTGTAGGTTTTGAAAGAGAAGTCACATGATTTAAGAGAAGAGAAGTCTATGATTTAAATCTTCATTTTTGAAAATTGATTTATAGAAGAATTTCAAAGTGTGTTTAATGCTGCACTTTAAGATGAGGCATAAAATCTAGTCATAAAAATTGTTCAGATACAAAGGGACCATCATGTCAAGTCCTTTATGAGGTTATTTGTGTCTTTCTTTTTACAGAAAAGTCTAGTTTTGCTTCGTTTGGAAAACAAGGTGCTCACATTCTTCCTCAAAACAATTTCTTTATTTGTGGATTGTAGGAGTTTTGATCAAATAAATACTTTTTAAAAATTTATGTTTTTAACATTTACAATGATATAACACTTTACTTAGGAAAGGGTCATTATCATATACTCTTTCCAAATTGATTTTCTTTTAACACAAAAGTATATTTTTCTGATCCTTTCAGTAGCCAAACCATTCAGATTTTAAAGGGACAACACTATACATAGCAATAGGTAGAGATTTAATAAATTACCAAAGCTGATGAAAAAAAGTATTGCCCAATGATGTTACCCATACCCTGCTATCCCATCCCCTGCCCCAAAGCCACTGATTTGTTGAAATTTATTGCTGGCATACATAGTTGGATCTTGGATTTTCCCATATAACTCAGAACTATAATTATTATTTCCAGCAGCTGAAATAGGACTATTATTACTACCTGCTTTTCAGTCAGTCAATCAGTACATGTTGGGCTGAATAATTGCTTCTGAGATTATCTGAAAACCTAATCACCTTGTATTTTTTTAATTTCCTCACCTTTAGATTTTGTGTTTTGCATTTTAAATAAACAACTTTCCAAAGAGGTTTTGGAATAAAATATCACATTTATGTAGAGCTTTAGGTTTTCAGATACAACAACTTTGTGACATGAGTGCTATTACTGTATCTCTCTCTCCCTCCCCACTCTTGTAAAAACTTTTTTGATGAAGAAACTGATGCTGAAACAGGTTAAGTGATATATCCAAATTCACATCTGCCTCACACCATGGTCTCTATGACACTAATTCTGATTTCTGACTCTTTCAACTTCTTTCTTCACCATGCTCCAAAAGCCTTCTAGGCTGAACATCTGCTTTTGCCATCAAGTTCTCATCCTAAAAGATTCTATCCTGCTCTGCATTCTTCTCACCTTAGGAGATTCCCTTCATTCCTTCACTCCTATCCTCTGATTGGTTGTTTCTTCCCAGAACTGTCATTTCAATAAAGGAATTCCTGGTAAACTGTGTTTACTCCTTCATTCTCATCCAGGCCCCACTCAAACCTTGACTTCTATCACCACCATGTCTCTGCACAGATACATTGTTCCCGCCACTTCCCCATCGCCTATCAGCTTCCTTTTAGGCTTTTTCTTCCCCTTTAGAATATAACGTACTCGAGGGCAGGGAGTGTCTTTCTTTTTATTTCCAATTTTGTCCTTTGCAGTAATACAGTTAAGCACATGATAAGTATTTGATAGATTTTACTGACATGACTTTATCTGTTCACAAGATGGGGGAGGGGAGAGTAGCAAATTTTAGGGAGGAATATCTGACCCTTTTTTAGTGTCAGATCATTTTAAAAAACGACACTATTAATGAGAATTCAGAGCAATAGCTGAAGATTTGTTCAACAATGTTACCAACAAAACAGCATTGCAAAAATTATTCTATTTCCAAAGCAAATCCTCATGATAATTATAATAATCTTCTACTATTCATGCAACGTGGCCTTTTTTCTTTTACTTCCAAAACACCAGATGGAGTCTTAGGAAGAGGAAAAAAGAAAGAAAAATATGTGATTCCTTATGTGAAACACAGATGAGATCATTAATGCTCATTTTAAATGAATGACAACTTGCTCCTTCTTTCCTACTATTACCAGGAGCTAAATATGAAATAATCTGAAATAAAAGACAAATTTGTCTGTCCTCTAGCATTGATAAATTATGACTAAAATGAAAATTCATAAAAAACCAAACTATTATGCAATTATAATCATCTGATTGGCTAACCATATTACTGCCCATCAGTAACATGTCTTCAAGTGGATTATTGTATATATAAATATTTGGAATTAGAATAAATCTATTCCTTTGCCTAGCTCAAATAGTCGGTTCCATGTGGTTTACCTGTGGCCAAGGCATTGATAGATATCATTCAATTAAATTCTTCCTTATGTTGATAAAGAGTCATGGTCCATGTAATGCTAAACACATGGTCAGTGGGGACAGCTGTCTAAATGTTTTTGCTTATAAAGCAGCAACCCTTCTATTTACTTGATTTTCTTGTTGACTTGACACAGTCATTGTGATTAAAATTGACTATCATGTTTTTGTGTGCTACTGAATTTGGCACAGAGCCAGTGGGCATCTCAGCATATCACTGGATCCTTTGTCCTTTTCTTACCTCTTTTAAAAATTCTTGAAATTATTTTATTGAGTAAATAAGTATCTGTTTTTGAAATTATTTTCATCTTATGAGGCAAAAAAATGACATTAAATTAGGCCTTTTCTCATATTTTTGTAAGCTGTGGATAAAAACCAGTTTGATGGAATTTCTTCAACTAACTGTGTTAGTATTATATCAAAGTGGGGAATGAAAAATATGGTGGAATCTATTATTCATTGTTTGTATAAAAATCAAAGCTATATTGACTGAACATTTTAATTTAACTGTTAATTTAAAAACCCTGAAAACTATTGATTTAACTCTTCTTGTTACAATCAATGCAAATTCCCTTCATTTTTCTTCCCACTGAGAGGCTGCTTGTCTACTACCTATTTTTGGTAACTAAAAGTTAGGGAACAGGGGTGGCACTAATAAAACAAAATGTAATATACATTAGTAGTAATATGTAGTGGTCTCTGTAAAAAAATCAATAGCCTTATCAGTACAGCATTTGTAGTAGGTAAAGGTCATTAATAATCCAAGCTTGTTCTCCTGCCTTCCATGATTTGGTAGAAAAGTCGTATGTATATGTAGGCTCCAATGTCCTCATGTGTGAAATGGGGGGTAAATGAAGATGGCCTGTAAGGTCATTTTTAGCTGTATGAACTTTCTCTTCTTTTCTCCTTCCTTCCTTCCCTCCTTCTTTCCTTCCTTCGTTCCTCCCTTCATTCCTTCCTTGCTTGCTCCCTCCCTTCCTTTCTTTCTTCCCTTTCTTTCTCTTTCCTCTCTTTCTTTCTTCTTTCTTTCTTCTTTTCTTTCTCTTTTTTTCCTTTCTCTTTTCTTTCTTTCTCCATTTCTTTCTTTTATTTCTCTTCTCTTTCTCCCTTTATTTTTCTTTCTTTTTCTCTTTTTCCCTCTCTCTTATTCCCTCCCTTCCTTCTTTCCTTCCTTTCTCTCTTCCTTCCTCCCTCTCACCCTTCCTTCCTTCCTTCCTTAATTCATTTCTTTCTTTCTTTCTTTCTTTCTTTCTTTCTTTCTTTCTTTCTTTCTTTCCTTCTTTCTTTCTTTCTCTTTCTTCCCAGATGAAAACCTTCAGCTGTGAGAACTCATCTCTCACTTTGAGAAGCTTCAACAGCTTTAGTCTTTATCATGTATTCAGTTCTCAGTTTTGTACTTTTGCTATTGTTGTTGAGTAGCATGCCATTATCAGTTCTTTCTGCACACTTAGACAAAATATACTTAAGTTACTGGAGCAGAATGTAGTTTTTCAATATAAGATCTAGTTTCTATTATATCTGTCACAGGGTGTGTTTTGTGTTAAGGCCTATGTTAGATAAAGTGACATAAATTTTCACTTGGTTTTAGTGACATTGACAATTTAAGTGTATATTGCAAAAAGGATTTTAACTAGGTTTAAGGATGATAACATGGATTTACTGATGTATAAAGTGAAATTTTTTAGCTATACTACAATATTTTGAATCATTTCGTGTCACTATCATCTGAATTATTTTGCCTTTTGTCTCTCTGAGTGTATATTGTTTCAATTTATTAATCTTCAGCAGTTTCTCTGATCTAAGATCATATGGATTTTTTAAAGGGCAGATTCAATTTGATTTATTCTACATTCTTTGAAGGAAGCACAATTATTCTTAATATTGAAGTAGTCAATATATATGTGTGTATAGGTATATGTGTATGCATATGTATATGAATATAATATGTATATGATATGTGTATATTTGTATGTACGTATAAATATTTACATTTATAAGTATGTGTTATTTGTGCTTTTTGAACATTGGTGTCAATATTTTACAAGTTTGGTTTTCTGTGAGCCCCATCACCATTGCTAGATTTACAAAATAATAATATTGATAATAAGGATAACTAGTGGATATTCATATAGCACTTTAAGGTTTGAGAAAAGCTGTATGGATATTATGGGGCAAAGAAGTGGCACAGTGGATAGAGCGCTGGGCTTGGAATCAGGAAGATTCATCGTCAAAAGGTCAAATCTAGTCTCAAACACTTAAGGATTGTGTGACCCTGGATAAGTCATTTTATGCTGTTTTCCTTAATTGTATATCTGTAACATGACCTGGAGAAGGAAGTTGCAAACCACTCTAGTATCTTTGCCAAGAAAACTCCAAATGTTATCATAAAGACTCAGACATTACTGAACAACGACAATTACAGATATTATGCGATCTAATTTTCCTAACAACCCAGTGAGGCTGGGGGCTATTAATATTATTCCCATTTTACAGATGAAAAAACAGAGGCTGAGCAAGAGGCTGTTTTTTGTCCAAGGTTACATAGCTAGTAAATGTTTAACACAGAATTTAAACACAGGCAATCAATCCTTTATCAAAGTTAGATGACAGAATATTTCCAAAGCTTTTACCAAACCTCAAAGTACTATATGAATACTCACTAGTTATTATTAGTGAAAACTGTATCTATTCACTGCAACTACCTGGCTGTATGAAAATAGAATTGCTGAAATTGCAGAGGGGAAGATTCTTATTTCCTAATGACCTTCTGCGTCTGTTCCTAGACAGTATCATAGATCTAGAACCAGAAGAGACCTTACATGCCATTGAGTTGAAATGTCTTATTTTGACAGGTTAAGTGATTTGCCTAAGTATCTGAGGCAGAATTTGAATCCACATCTTTTGACTCTAGAGCTAGTCCTCTTTCCACTGTACTATGCTAAATTTTAATTTTCTAAAGTTTGAACACATTAATCATGTAATATTTCATGTAATTAAGTGTGTAATTACTTTACCCCAAAGCGAAAATGAAGGTTCCTTGAAGACAAGGCACCATGTCTGAAACAAATTCTGTATATCTGAATGGTTGGTTGATTGGCTGGTTGGTTCTTGTCCTTCATTCTCAAAGAGGACCAAAATGACATCATTATGTTAGAGTCAAGATTCAATGTGTCCAACTGTGGCTAATCAGACCAATAAGAGCTTGGAATTCTCTACTACCAGTTGGGCACAAATAGCCCATGTGAACATTTGGGGTGGATATTCTAAATTGGCACATCTTGCATTTCCTTTGAGCTGTTTCAATTTTGCTCTTCTCAAGAGCAAAGAACCTCCTCTGATGTGCGCACATCATGTTGAGTGGTCCTGTTCCTGTGTCTCCCATGTCACACAGTCAAACCCAAAGGTCTTGAGAGAGACCTTGAGAGTGTATTTTTTATTGCTTCTTCTAACCACCATGTGAACACTTGCCCAAACATACACTTTGCATTTGAACAACGTAGCTAGCCCATCAGAGTTGTACTCTCTGATGCAGAGTTTGAATGCTTGGCAGTTCGAGTAAGGACCTCAGTGTCTGGTACCTTATCCTATCAGGCAATCTTTACAATCTTCCCTAAGACAATTCAAATGGAAGCAATTCAGTTTCCTGGCATGGCGCTGGTCGACTGCTGGTTTTCACAAGCATACAACAATGAAGTCAGCATAATGGCTTTGTAGACCTCCAGTCTAGTAGTTAGTCCAATACCTCTTCTCTCCCATTCTTTCCTTCAGAGCCTTCCAAACAGTGTGCACATGGCTGGAAAGTATACTACCAAGGTAAGTGAATTTATCCACAACATTCAAAACCAGCAGAGAAGTGTTCCATACTTTGTTGCATCTCAGCTTCAGAGGCTGCATTGAGTGCACAATCATCTGCAAACAGAAAATCATGCACCAACATTCCCTCCACTTTGGTCTTGGCTTGTAGCCTTTTTAAGTTGAATAATTTGCCGTCACTGTGGTAGCTGACCTCAATGCCATGTTCATCCTCATTGAAAGCATTCAAAAACATGGCTGAAAACATCATGATAATAAGCATGGGATCAAGCACACAGCCTTGTTTCACTCCATTGTTGACTGGGAAGGCATGAGAGCATTGTCCATTATCTAAAACCCAAGCAAGCATGGTCTCATAAAATTGACCCACAGTGCTGATGGACTTCTGTAGGTGACCAAATTTTAGCATAATTTTCCATAAGCCCTCACAATTAACAGTATCAAAGGCCTTGGTCAGATCTACAAATGTGGTATACAGACCTCTGTTCTGCTCCTGGCATTTTTTCCTTTAGTTGCCAGGCAGCAAACACCATATTGACTCTTCCTTGTCCCTTTCTGAAGCCACACTGGCTCTCACATAGATGAACATCATCAGGTGAAGGAACAGCCTATTAAGGAGGACTCTGGCAAGAATCTTGCCAGCAATGACTAAGAGAGAGACCCCACTATGATTGTCACAGGACAATCTATTTACTTTACTTTTATAGAGATGGAGAACGGAGGCATCCTTGAACTCCTGGGGAATAACTTGCTCTTTCCATATGACCTGGAATATTTCAGACAGCTTTGGTATGAGTGATGGACCCCCTTCCTAGTAAATCTCATCTGGAATAGAATCAGCACCAAGTGCTTTGCCACATGAAAGGAGTCTAATGGCATTCAAAACCTCTTCTTCAGTTGGAGCTTCAGCTAGGGAGGGATTGACTTCAACCTGAGGCAAATGTTCAATGGCCTCAGCATTGACTGATGATGGTCTGTTGAGAACACTAAGAATGTGTTCAGCCCATATCTCTAGTATCATGTCCTTATCACTAATCAATGTGACTCCATTGGCACTGAATAGCTGAGATGCACCAGAGGTCTTTGGACCACAAATCGCCTTCAGCACATCATAAAAGCACTTTGGATTATTACTATCAGCATAAAACTGAATTTCATCTGCCTTCTTACTGAACGAAGAATCCTGTATCTCTCTAAGCTTTGTTTGTACTTACTTTTGATGGAATTAAATGCTGCCTTCCTAGAGGCAGATGAACTATCCTACTGGTAAATCCTATGAAGTTGTCATTTTTCATTTAGCAGCTTCTGAATTTCCCCATCATTTTCATCAAATCGGTCTTGGTGTTTGCAAATATTCTAACCTAGATGAGCAAATGCAGTGCTATATATCAAATCTCTGAAAGCTGCCCACTCCTTTTCTGCTCCACCGTTGCCAACTGTGTGTCAGCTCAACTTTTTCTCCAAGTTAGCAACAAAATATTCTAGCTCAGAGAAAAGCTCTAATTTATTGACATTAATCCTTCTGGTGGTCATTTTGCCTTGGAGGTGCCATTTTTGTTGAATGTGAATATTTAACTTGGAAAGGATAAGTCTATGATCAGTCCAGCACTCTGCACCACATGTTGCCTTCATGACTCTCACATCCTGTCTTTCTCTTCTCCTTACAATTGCATAGTCTATTAAATGCCAGTGTTTGCTGCAAGGGTACATCTATGGAGTTTTATTGCATTTAGGTAAACAAAAGACAGTGATGGTAATGAGAAGGTCATGAGATACACAAGTCTTCAGGAATAAGTGACCATTGCTGTTGCAGTTTCCACCTCCTTTCCTCCTTAGGACTCCCTGCCAAGTCTTGTAGTCTGAGACTACTCTAGCATTAAAGTCTCCCAGAATTATAAGCTTGTCCTCTTTGGGTGCATTGTGATAAGGGTCTCCATGTCTTCATAAAATTTTTATTTGACCTCATAACGGTTCATCATGGTGGGAGCATAGGTACTGATGATGGTGGTATGATGTTTTCCTGCAAGTGGCAGTTATTCACTCCTTTTGACAGGCATACAAGCTTGCTGACTAGATTAGTTTTGAACACAAAACCTACACCAGCTTCATGGCGCTGCTGTTCACTGTGGCTACTCTAGAAAAATGTTTATCCAGCTCTTACTTCAGTAAGCTGGCCTTCATTTGCCAGCCTTGTTTCACTCAGGGATACTATTTGGATGTAATATCTTCTGAGCTCTCCTGCAACAAGAACTGTTCATCTTTCAGGTCTACTGGATTTTGTGTTGTCTATAAGTGTCCACACATTCCATGTGCCAATGGTGAGTAGAAACATCTTTGCAGATATTTTTGCACATTTTTTAGTGTGTCAAACATAGAGCGGGATTCCTGCCTGCCGTAGTAATCAGGCCAGGGTTGGGTAAGCAGATAATTTTAAGGGCACCTTTTCTAACTCCTTCTTCACACCAGGAGGTGAGAAGTGTGATCCTTAAAAGGCTGTTCAGATACCCAGGGAGTAGCCAAATCCCACTGCTGCTTCCAGTGAGAAACAACCCTATGGCCTAGGCCACCTGTACAGAATTGTGACTACAGCTCCCAGTATATCTGCACCTGTAGCTTTGTCATTTGCCTGTCACCACAGAATTTTGAGATAGGTATAATGGTAAAATGGTATAAGTGATGATTTTTGATTTGCGCGTAAATTGGATTTAAGCGAGGCAGAGTTGCACGAAGTTGTCAGCTTCACTCTCTCCTCCAGAGTCATCACAGTGGCAGGACAGAATCAAGATGACTGGTGATGACTCAAGATGCAGTGGATGACTTTGGTGTCTTCAATGTCTAACCAAACTCTAAGAACTCCACGGTGCCTACTTCAGCTGCCTTCATGGCCATTGGAACAAATTGTTCTCACTCTCCCATTCCACTAGGGGAACTCTTCACATACTTAGAGTAGACACCCTCCTAACTCACCAATGGGTTTGAAACCCTTGGTTACCCTCAACCTGGTTTAGCCTGTCTGCCAAAATGGTTTACTGGTGTGTGGCCGCTGTGCATGCTACAGCTTTCTTGAGCCACAGGTGAGAGTTGGGTGGAATAGGTGGACACCAGAGGTGGAAAGCAGCCATCACATCAGAGGTACCATTCCTCCCTGAACGTACTCTACACCTCAACACCCTGTGTATCTGAATACACCTTATACAAATCACTTCTCTCAGTATGAACTTAAGATTGATCTTTATTTCTGGATAAAAGACCATATGCTGACCCCACAGAGATCCTATCATTCATTGTAGGCCCCATAACAGCCATCCAACCTCTCTTTCATCTTATCTATACTTCAAAGTACTTTGTATTACAATTTCTTTTTATTTTTCTTTGTTACATAGTTTTCATATTTCTGGAAACAAGATGTGGCATAATCATAAATTCATTTAGCAGAACCCATGTTGTAAAGGGGTTGTACATTATTTTAAAACATCATTTAGAGAATTTCAAGAATAAGATTTTAATACGACCTGAGTAAACTGTGCCAAAATACCTGCGTGGATAGGATTTGCATTTTCATCACAATCAAAAAATATTTAACTAATACATAGTGCCTAGCAGTGTCATTAACATCAAATATGGTAAAATATTGCAATAAAAATGTTCTCTAGAAGAAGTAAGAAGACAAAGAACTGAAGGCATAGTCAAATTATCATGTAGAAATCCATAGAAGTTTTTGAAAAAGGAAAGGAAAATTGGATTCCGGAATCAATAAGAAGTCAATGATATTGAGAGAGGGTCAACAGAAGAGAGGCACAATATGAAGAGAGCTGATTTTAAAGTGGAAATGTCAAAAGGTGAATGGATTCATCTCTGATCCTCAGCAGAACTTGGCCATGAGCTAAGCAATATGCTGATTTATATGTTAGAGACCTGAAATTCAACAAAATCTTAGAGTTAGTTGTGTCCTTGTCATTAGCCATCTCAAATTTTTTCTTTAAAGAAATCTTATTTTTTAAGATATGAAGAGAAAGGAGGTTATGTATAAAATAAACTAGCCTATTTGTATTCTCTCTTCAATAGTTTTAGTCATTAGCATGTCTCGCCTAATAGTGTGAGCCATTTAATCTTCAATAACAAAAAGTTGCCCTTGTTACATGCTTTACACTGTTGCCAAATCAAAGATAATCTGTTCATATCTCCAAATACATGCACAAGGGAGATGTTTATAATCACAAAATTAATGATATAGTCATATTTGATAACCCCCTGAAAATTAAGTGTTCTTAAGCTACCAAAATAATTGTGTAAATCAGAGACATAAAGTTTATCTGAGAAAAGAATGAAAATGAATCACTCACTATTTCCTCATGCAACCAAAAATGGAATTCTCTTTCTCGGTATGTTCAAGAATATTGGAGTAGGATGACTAAATTTACCAATTAATAACTTATAGTAACTAGTCAATGTTTTTAAATCCTTGAACAACTCTGTCATCTTGAACAAATTTAACTTCTCTCCTTATAATTATTCTAGTTTTTTTTTTGGTATGATATGGCATAAAGTACATAAGAACATCACCCACCCCATTAGTTCTTCCTCCCCACCCCAGGACTATAAAGGGGAGATAATTCTCCTAGCAATCAGATGGGTGAGCACCACTATCCCTGGGTGAAAAAGCAAAGTTCAATTCTATTCAGACATGTATTGAGCATCTGCTATATACAGGCTGTATGAGGAAGCTTAATGGCATGGTTGCTGGTTTATGCTGTACTTGGAATCAGGAAGAGCTATGTTCAAATTCTGCCTCAAATGCTTATGAGCTGTGTGGCCTTGAGTAAGTCACTTTTAACCTTCGTATCATTAACTATAAAGCTGGTAATAATAATCCCTAATCCTCCAATTCAAACCAATAAAAATTTATTAATCACCTACAGTGATTCTCACATTGATCTGAGCATGGGGAAAACAATAAAAAGACAGTCTTTCCCTCAATGACTTTATAATCTAAAGGGGAAGACAACATACAAAAGGAGGCAGGGGAACAGGGAACCGGAATGTACCTGGCAAGAGAGTATCTTGTTCAGAGGAGTTGAAACTAGACAGAGCAGCAGATACAAAAGTCCAGTTTCTGCTGTCTATCTAGTCTGAGGGGAGAGGAGGCTGAAGGAGGTAGACACAATCAAGGCTTGAGTTAGTAGCACCATGATGAGTTTAGAAGTGATAAAAAGGGCATCTTGTTTAGTGCGTAACAATCTTCACATCATTGCTGTGAAGATCAAATAAAAGATAGATAGACAGATAGAAAGATAGATAGATAGATATAGCTATAAATACATCTATAACTATATGTACACATTCACAAATGCAAACATATGTGCACATAGCTTAGCAAATCTTAAAGTACTATGTAAATGCTAACCATGATGATGATGATAAACTATTTCACTAGGCACTTAGGACCATAAATAAGTCCTTAAGTTACTTAAGGAATTCATAATTGAGTATTGTTTAATAAAATGAACATGAAACTAAAGACACATGATAGTCTATGAGTAGTGCCAATGGATCGCTATGAGAGTTAACAAGATTGAGGGATCATGCTCATGCTGTCAGAGAAGGACTTGGAAGGATGAGTAATATTTCAGGAGCTAGAGATGAAGGTAAAGAGTATTCAAGTAGAGGGCATGGTGAAAGCCTAAGCATGGAGGTAAAAACTCCTAGGAAATTTTAGGGAATGACAAGTAGACTGATTTAATTTAGACTTCAAAAAGGATTTAAAATGAAACTTGTATTGAGCTCACTGTATGATGGTTTTAGGGAAGCTTATGGAAATGAGGCAGCTTCATTTTAAGTATTCCTATATCACTCCTCACCAGAGTATTTAGGGGCTTGAGCAATAAGCAATGAAGACATTTGACCTACTTCTATATTACAGCTACACTTTTGGCTGGGATTGTGGTCGCAACAATCTAAGTATTTGTTTTAGGATAAAATAAATGCTAGTTCTGAATATTAGCTTTTATATGTCTTTCTATATAAGCCTGTGTTTTACTATTGTATTCATTCTGAATGCCATAATTTAAGGAAAACACTGATAAGCTGTAAAACATGCAGAGGGTCAGTTAGGTGGTACAGTAGATAGAGCCCCAGGCCTGCAGTGAGGAAGACTCATCTACCTGCCGCTCAAATCCGGCTTCAGACAATTACTAGAAGTGTGACCTTGGGCAAGTTACTTAAGCCTCTTTGTCTCAGCAAATTTGAGCTGCAGAAGAAAATGGAAAACCATTCCAGTATCTTTGCCAAGAAAACCCCAAGTGGTGTCATGAGGTGTCAAGTGAACAACAGCCACAAAGACATAAACGAAAAAGGGCTGTAAGCCCTTTGTAAGCCTCATGTTCTATGAGGACTAGCTGAAGGAATTAGGCTTGTTGAAGACTGATAGGCTAAGATGTAGGAGGAGTATCAGAGCCAACATCAGTTATAACTTTCCTGCTATAAGTGATATTAGATAGTGATATAGTCCACTTCATTTCTTTTTCAGATAAAGATACTGAGATCAAAAAAGGTAAGGATTATTGAAAGTCAAATAGATGTTAAGTATTGGGGCCAATATTTGAGCACAAACTCACTCAATGAAATTACAGTGCCCTTTCAAAGGGATGTGCTATAACTGTTTTACTGAATTTTCCAAAATTGAATTTTCCAAAAAAATTCAAAAGATTTTTACATTAATTTGCATTAACATTTTCTCTATCACTTTGTTAACTTTAAACAATCAAGAAAACAATAAATCAAGCCCTGATATTTACTGTTCAATTGCAATGTGAATTAAAAACTTGTGAACATCTTGAGTCAGTTGGAGGTTACTCCATCCTTTCTACTCCACTGTAATATAGTTACATTTTTTAAAATTTTTCAGTCACTTGTGCTGATATGTTGACAAAGCCCTAATGATAAAATTCAGTCTTTGACCTGTAAAAATGTTTCTCCATCATGTATTATATCTGTTGAGTGATATATAGTAATAAAATTATTATTCATGTTCAATATTGTGATCATAAATTCATACCCTCTGCTACTAATTTTGACAAAAATCAATTTATAAGTCACAATTAAGTAAAACAGAACAAAAAGCTTTTTCACCTGCACATGAAATTGATTCCTCTAGGTATAAGAATAGCATTTGTAGTAAATGTCAGCATATGCCTGGTATATCTTATTTCCCAGTTGCATGTATCTTGCCCCACAGGAAAGTGGGGGGAAGAGGATAAGAAAGGGGAGACAACAGAAGGGAGGGCAGATAGGGGGAAGAAGTAATCAAAAGCAAACACTTTTGTAAAGGGACAGGGTCAAGGGAGAAAATTGAATAAAGTGGGACAGGATAGGATGAAGGGAAATATAGTTAGTCTTTTACAACATGACTATTTATGGGAGTGTTTTGTATAATGATACATGAGTGGCCTGTATTGAATTCTTTGCCTTCTTAGGAAGCGTAAGTGGGGAGGGAAGAGGGGAAAGAATTGGAACTCAAAGTTTTAAAAGCAGATGCTCAAAAAAAGAAGTTGTTTTTGTATGCAACTGGGAAATAAGATATACAGGCAATGCAGCATAGAAACCTATCTTGCCCTATAAGAAAGTAAGGGGAAAGCAGATGGGGGGAGGGGGAAGGGGATGACAGAAGGGATGGCTTACTGGGAAATGGGCAATCAGAATATATGCTGTCTTGGAGTGGGGAAGAGGGTAGAAATGGGAAGAAAATTTGTAACTCAAAATCTTTTGGAAATGAATGCTGAAAACTGAAAATATTAAATAATGAAGTATGGAATTTAAAAGAAAAAAATAAAAGAAAAAAAGTCTTTGTGATTATCAATAAGGGACACTGTACTGTTAATTCAATGGGAAGATCTTTCTTTCCCATTAACAGGCCTATATGACCTGCTTTGAGCCTGAGTCACATGGAGCCTGTGGTGGGAGGAGCTTGCAGAAGCAGTTGAGCAGGAAGTGTGTGTGAGGCAGAGCTGGGAGGGAGAGAGGGCAAAGCAGCTAGCATGAGTGAGAGAGGGGAATTTTGCCTAAGTGTGTTTGTTTGTGGGGAAGGAAGGCTTGGAGATAGCGGTGCTTCCTGCATTGATAATATGTATAAACTTCTTTGTTACCATGGTGGATCTGGCTTCCTCATGTTTGAATAAATGTCTTGGTTTCATCTTTGAGGAACAGAGTGTGTTATATTTTGTGATTCAAACCTGGAGATATGGTGGCATATTCATAGCAGGTGCTATGGGTTTTGCATTGATGATGTAGGCATATAAATGTGATGGTTCCTTAAGGTACCCTGCTCAACAGAGCAGTGGAAAGTATAGTGGAAATAAAATGGATCAGAATCATCAGTCTTGGATTCAAATCATGATTCTAACACTAAGTAGCCTGGCTGGATATGGGCAAGACACTTTATCCTTCTGATCTTTGCAGTTTTTTTTAAATCTGTAAGAAGGAAATGATAACTGATTTCACTGTCATTAGGATCAAGTGAGATAATATAGTTAAGAGCCTTATGGCATTAAATTGTTCTACCTTTGAATCTTCTCTTTTAGGCATCCTCTTCTATCCTCTGGCAATACCTCCAAGCTGGTGCAGGCCTTCATTATCTCACATCTAGACTATTGCAATAGCTTTCTGGTGGGTTTTCCTACCTCAAGTCTCTCCCCATTCCATTCCATATGCTATTCAGCTATAAAAATTACACTTGCTAAAATCACTCCTTTTTGACAAAAAGAGAACATGGCAAAGGGGGTAGAGATCTGGCCTTAGAGTCAGAATATGAGTTCAAGACCAGTCTCTGACATAAATTGCTCCCTAAGTATATAAATCGCTGAGAATTATCTACTAATTTGCCTTGCTAGAGGGATTTTCCTCACCAGGTTTTCTTATACCAAAGAAATCACAATTTCAGCAAAAATAAATAATAAAGACAAGGAGACAAACTACATCTCTGATTGCTGCTTAACTCCATGAACAATGTAAATGAGATAATCAGACTATTTCTTTTACAATAGAAACTTGAAATACAGGGAAAATATTCATTTCATGTGTCTGTGGATTGTAGTTTAGATGTCTGGAGCCCTTCTTTGTAATTGCCCTAAATATAATATTACTTTAACTACATTTGATGATAGAAGTTCTAAAAACCTGAGTGAAGATGTGCACATAAGATTAAGGGGGCCTTAGAAAGTTCTGTCCTCAATATGACCAAATTAAGAGGGTGAGATATATTGTTTATTGATGAACAATGCAAATGGGAACAGGAGTGGACCTTTTTTTAGTGAATCCATGGAAGGTGTTTGTCCTATCACTTTTTAAAGCTGTTATCGGGGGTAGGTTTCCAGAGCTCTGTGTGAATGCATCTGTGTGTGTATAATGTGTGTGTGTGTGTGTGTGTGTGTGTGTGAGAGAGAGAGAGAGAGAGAGAGAGAGAGAGAGAGAGAGACAGACAGACAGACATAGAGAGAAAAAAGACAGTAAGAACTAGAGAAACAGAAATAAGCAGAGAGAGGAGGGAGACAGATAAAGAGAAAGAGAGTGACAGAGAGGGAGGGAGGGAGATAAAGAAAGGAAATTAGGGGGTGTAGAGAAGAGAGAGAGAGAGAGAGAGAGAGAGAGAGAGAGAGAGAGAGAGAGAGAGAGAGAAATTGGAGAGATTGAAGTTTTGCTTCCTTGAGAGACTCAATTTATATAGATACAATTCTTCTGTCAGAAAACGCTTGATGCTTACAAATGGAGATAATCCTGAGATGTTTAGAACCAAATTTTGTATGATTTAGTAGATTGCAATTTTAAGTGAAAATTTAATTATCTTGACTGAATGAATGAGGCTACCTGAAAAAAGTAATGTCTGCAAAAACACATTGAATATTATATATTTGAAAGTTTAATGCATTGTTTTCATTCTGACATGCTCATATCACTAACAATGTCAGAACTTGAAGAGACTAAAAAAAAACAGAGAAGTTATATGCGTTGAACTAGATTTATTGTCTGATTGTGTACTGGATTCAAAAGAATCAGTAGAAGAAGAGACTTTGCAACCCTTCACTGAGCACCATTAAAGAGTCTGCCACAAGCAGTTTAACAGGCTTTGTTAAAGAGCATTCTCTGCCAATTTCACAGTAATTAGTGTGCTTCTTAGCCAGTGCCAAAGAGATGAGAAATTTAAGGAAACCAGCTAACTGCAGCCAGGCAACTTATCTTATTATCATATTCGGTAATAGAACTCTTAAATGGTGTCTTTGTTGAATCAGGGTAGGTTTAAATAACTTCAATACCATAATAGCAAATTCCCAAAGCATTATTCTAGAAAATGCCACCTAATATCCTTTTACATTATCTCATATTAAAGCATTTAATGTACAGAATGTATTTATCAGACGGGCTGTATTTTGTCAAAGCTGAAGGAAATAGATATATTAAGCATAGAGAAGAAAAAACTGAGGGGTAACATCTTTGATGTCTCAAAGTATTTGAAAGACTGTTTTATGGAACAGGGAATAGACTTACTCTGTTCAAAATACTCATTCTGTTTGGCCCCACATGACAAAATTGAATAATGGATATGAGTCACAAAGAGGCACTTTAAGGTTCAAGAAAGGGGTGGCATGGTGGCAAGAAGGGGCAATAATTACCAAACAAAAAATAAATAAAACAAAACAGAAATTTAAATAGAAATATCCAAAAACAGAATGAGCTGCATCAGGAGCCAAGGGAATTCTTTTCATTGGAGGTCTCCAGGCAAAGTCTGTATGACCACTAGTATAATTCTGGTTCTGGAGAGATTCTGATTCAGGGATGTGTTGGACTAAAGACAGCCTCTGAGATCTTTTGAACTTGGTACCTCCATTAATACCTAACACTTTGGCTTATATGTAGCAGAGGTTTGGCACATGTTTATTGTTGTTTAGTCATTTCAGTTGAGTGTACAACTCTTTGATACCACATTTGGGATTTTCTTGGCAAAGATACTGGTGTGGTTGCTATTTCCTTCTCCAGCTCATTTTATAGATGAGGAACTGAGGCAAACAGGTCTAATATGAATTCAGGAAGATGAGTCTTCCTATGCTCTATCCTCTGGGAAACCTAGCTGCCCCTGGCACATGTTCCCTTAAGTGGTAAATCCAATTATATTCCCAGGTAAGTGTTTATCTGACATTGACCTTTAAGGGAAAAAGGATAAACAACTAGGAAAGTCAGGAAATGTTTTCTATAGAATGGGACACCTGAACTAAGACTATAGCAGTTATTAGGAAGGTGATGTCTTGAATGTTACCAAAGAGATTTCTAAATCAGTCAGTTTTGTAATGAAAAGCAGGCATTGCCCAGATAATTGGGTAATGATTCATACTTTTTATAATGTGACATATTAAGTTCAAGAAACTTAGTTTCTGGATAACTAATAATTTTATTAATTATGGCTAGCAAATAATTAATAAAAAGATTGTCTTATAAAACATAAGACTAATCATAGAGGCCTCTCAATGCTTATATGCCTTTGGAAGAGTGGGTATTCCTGACAAGCAGCAAACAACTCTAATTAGTTAACAATGAGAGAATGAATATTATACTGAGGTGGACCTATTCTAATGGGCAGAGGTCCCAATCTTATTTGGCCTACCACCCCCTTTAAAAAATATTCAGTGCCCCCCCCCCCCGGAAATCTACTTTCTTTGACTCTTTAACTTATTTTAAAATTTGCATCATTTCAAAAAATAAAATACTGCTTTAAAAATAATGAATCTTAAATTTAATAATTTATTGTAAATTTGTAGGGTTTTCCCTGCATTGAAATTTTGATGACACAACATAGTGTCATGTAACCATATGGTATCATATTATAAACAAGTCATTACATGCACATATTCTTGCTTCTGCAAGCTGTACTTCAAAAGAATGCATGACATGCTCACCTGCCAACACTTGCTTGTTAAGACATTTGACGGACTTAACCACTGATTGGCTATAACTTGCATGTTGTGGGTTTATTTGGAAAATAATGTAATCACTAACTCTATTACACAACAGATGAAACCCAAACAGTTTTTTTAAAAAAATTCTTCTTTTCTTATGCTTTTACTGCACCCTTATTTTTATTCAATGCCTCCTAGTTCCACCTTTTCAACACTTCTGAAGGGGTGGTATCAACATTTTGGGAACCTTAGACTGTGGGGTGTTGTTTTGATTATGTCACTCTTACTTCCAGACCACTCTACAGCTTTGAGCCATATAGATAAAGGGATCTACCCCTAACCCAAGCTTGCCTAAGTGAAACAAAATGGGCTGGCATTTGCCTGGATTAGATTCTTTTTGTTCTTTAATCAGAACTAAGCTTTCCTCAGTTGGGTAGGGTCTTAAGATAAAAAAGCATATACCCTATGGATTTTGGCTATCTGAACTATGAGCAATGTATTTCAGATATTGGCTGAATAACCTATATGGGCCTGATTTCTGAGTGAGTAAATAGAAAAAAAAAACTCTCTTAATTAATAATTGGTTATAAATATAAAAGAGAAATAATCATTTATCTCAATAAGAAGACAGAATTGTCTCAATTAGATAGGACAAATTCCACACATGAAGACCTATGTGCACCTATATTAGTCTTTGTTGAAAATGAAAGTCAAAATTCTTCAAACAGTTCTCAAAAGAAGATGGACAAAATATTAACAACTTTATGGAAGAATATTCTAATTATTCTGATATTAAGAAAAATTAAAATCAAACATCACTAAGGTTTTACACTACACCCAGAAATTAGCAAAAATGAGATAAGATGGGAATAGTAAATGTTGAAGAGATTGTAGAAAGCTAAGTACAACAATGCAATGTCAATGGAACAGGGAATCAAGACAACAGTTTTGGGAAACAATTTGAAAAGATGCAAATAAACTGGATAAAATATCTTTTGATCTTAAGATTCCATTCCTAGGGCTATATACCAAGAAGATGCACCAAAATATTTATAGCATTCCTTTTACACTAGCAATAACCAGTAACAAAGTAGATATTCACTGATGGGAGGATGGCTAAATCAATGCTGGCATGGAAAATATCCTGTGCTGCAAGAAATAACAACTAGGATGAATGTAGAGAAGAATCTAGGTGACAAAGTGAATAGAGTGTCAGTCCTGGAGTCAGGAAAACTCATCTTCATGAGTTCAAATTTGGCCTGAAACACTTATTATCTGGGTGACCCTAGGCAAGTCATTTTACTCAGTTCCTCATCTGTAAAATGAGCTAGAGAAGGAATAAGCAAACCACTCTGGTAAACTAAGCAAACTCCAAATGGGGTCATGAAGAGTTGGACAGGACTGAAAAACAACCAAAGGACAACAGAGAAGCATAGAAAGACTTGCATAAACTGTTGCAAAGTGAAGTAAACAGAATCAAGGAAACAATACAGTTACTGCAATAATACAAATGGAAAGAGAAGCAACCACAAGGCAATTAAAAATAAATGTTGTAAATTAAGAAGAAGTAGATTAACTCAAAGAAGAGAAATGAGAAGATAACTTCTCCCATTCCTTTGCAGAGGTGGGATGTCTACAGATGTGGAACATTGTATCTAATGTCAAGTTTGTTTCAATGTATTGACTGATTTTGTGGATGTTTTTCCTCTAATTCTTTGAAAACTATATTTTTTAAGGGATGCTTTATGGCACAAGAGTGAGTGTTAGAGAAATCTAAGGAAGGAAGAAGAGGAAGAAGAGGAAGAGGAAGAAGAGGAAGAGGAAGAAGAGGAAGAGGAAGAAGAAGAGGAAGAGGAAGAAGAAGAGAAGAAGAAGAAGAAGAAGAAGAAGCGGAAGAAGAGGCAGAAGAGGAAGAAGAGGAAGAAGAGGAAGAAGAGGAAGAAGAAGAAGAAGAAGAAGAAGAACAAGAAGAAGAAGAAGAAGAAGAAGAAGAAGAAGAAGAAGAAGAAGAAGAAGAAGAAGAAGAAGAAGAAGAAGAAGAAGAAGAAGAAACATCTAGAAATGGGGAATGAATGGAAGAAAATGAGACCAGCTTGGTATGACATTAGATCAAAACAATTCATTCAATTCCTAAAAAGCAGAATTGTGCTGAAGGAAGCTTAAATCTGCTCAGATAAGCAGATTGTTAAATTTTCAGTTTGAGCATCTATACCTCAGAAGCCAGCAAATACTATAAATCATGGGTGAATTTTGTTGTTGTTTTTGATTGTTTAGACTTAAATAATTGATGGAGAAAACATTAATAATGCAAATTAAATTTGAAAGTGTGTCATGTACCATTTAAAAAATTCTTGTTAAACATTTACTAGAATATAGCTGCTTTGAAGTTATTTTAAAGACAGATTTAAGAAGGTATTTCTTTGTCATTTTATTTTATTTTTAACAGCCACATACACATGCACAAGTAGCAGAGAAACAAATGGACTGAAATGTTTGAAATTAATCCTATTCAGCCTGGCTTGTATCACTGATAGGGATATGTACCAGATTTGTGAATTTATTAGTAAGATGAACACCTAAGTAAGGAATCTCCCACTTTCAGTGCAAATGGTTACCTTCTCTGCTACATTAAGTCTTCAAGAATTGCCTAAAGCACTGAGACTTGCCCGGGATCACACAGTGTGTTTCAGAGGCAGAACGTAAACCCAATTCTACCTAGCTTTAAGTATGGCTTTCTCTCACTCACTGGCTCACTCTACCATGCTGCCTAACCTATATCAACCTTACATAAATATATACTCAGTCTTAGTGGCATTACAGAAAAGGAAAACAAATTTTTTATGAATATATTGTGTTGAATGCCTGTCATTGGATCTGTCCTTGTAATGATTACCAGTTGTTTTCCATTCTTGACAAAACTTTAAATTCAAACACTGTGGGTCATGGGAATGAATACATCCTGATGCCAGGAGGTAGAATGAAATGTGTTCGCTTGAAAAATGCCCTAACTACAATGGATTCTTAGACATTTGCATAGTTTTCATTAAGATGGAGCATAGAATACCCCTTAATTCAACTAAGTACAATATTAGTCAGTTTTTCAAACTTATTTATTAAATTAAAGGCCAGTGTAGTTATCTCCAAATCAATGCCTTCATCTTCTAAAACAACTTTGTAAGTGATTACCATTAGTACCCTATGACTTGTCAGATACATACAAAATTTTAACTATGATTTCACTAACATAATGAACTCCAATGATCTGATCCACACTTTGAAAACATCTCTTTATCTCAATAACAAAGGTTTTTCTTTTTCTTTTTTTTAGTGTTGTAAGGCTCAATACTAACCTTTACTATTTCAAGATGTGCTATGTCGATCTGGGGCAGGCTTACTCCAAAGCCTCAAATTCTTTACCAGTAGATGACTCTTCTGCAGGTATCACAATAGAATATGTTTCCAAATTCTCATTGTTTGACTTTTAAAAAGAATTTTAGATATGTGTAGTATGAAATATGGCCTGTCTGATGTTAGTGAAAGATTGTAAATTCAGTAAATACGCGATTACACATATTTTCATAAAATTTATCTTGCAATGATATTTAGTTTTCTGAAAAATACCATAGTCCTGACATAGAATAAGTGGTGTGATGTTTGAAAGAGACTATATTAAAAAAAAACTACTTTGATATATTAAGGCTATAGAATATCTTAGTGTGAGTTCTACAATTTTCTAAGGTAGGAGAGAATACTTAGTTGTCCTATCATCATGTATACCTCAAAAATTTAACATTTCTGTCACATATGACCCAAATAGTCTATAGATAATATTGCCATTGTCTTCCATGATTGTTGTGAAATATTCCTTCACTAAAAGTGTAAAAGCATAATAACAAATTATAATAGGTATTATGTTTTTATTTGTTCCTCTATTAGGTCATTCTCTGTGCAGACTACTATCTCTTTCACATATAGGTATTTTGGTTGTTTTAAGGGCAGGAAAGAACATTGCATATTGAGGACAGACATAGAGATGGAGAATTGTCTCTTAGATGACTGCATAGAGAGGACCAGTTTGAAGTCAGATCCAGGAGAAATAAAGATTTATGTAGGACATTGTCATCCATTAGTTCATTACATGTGATTCATTACATATGGGATATAAAGTGTATTCAGGGAAGACTAATACCTGTGGTATGAGGGCTGCCAAGCCTTTTTCTGGGCTGCTTTACACCTTTGGTATCCACCTGTTCCACCCAACTCTCACCTATGGCTCCAGGAAGCTGTAGTGTGTGCAGTGGCCATACTCCAGTAAACTGTTTTGGCAGATAGGCTAAACCAGGTTGAGGGTAACCAAGGGGTCTCAAACCCACTGGTGAGTTAGAGAGGTGTCAACCCCAAGCACGTGAAGACTTCCCCTGGTGGAATGGGAGGATGAAAGCAATTTGTTCCAATGGTCATGAAGGCAGCTGAAGCAGGTGCTATGGAGTGCTTAGAGCTTGGTTAGACATTGAAGACACCAAAGACATACATTGCGTCTTAAGCCATCACCAGTCATCTTGATTCTGTCCTGCCACTGGACTGTGATGACTCTGGAGGAGAGAGTGAAGCTGACAACTTCGTGCAACTCTGCCTCACTTAAATCCAATTTACGAACAAATCAAAAGACATCATTTATCCCATTTTACCATTATATCTATCTCAAAGTCATGTGGCAACAAGCAAGTGACAAAGCAGCAGGTATGGATACACTGCGAGCTGTAGTGACAATCTTGCACACAGGCAGCCCAGGTCAGAGGGTCATCTTCTTAGTTGAAGCATGTAGCCAGAGTGGCCTTTGTTTTCTTTGAGTGACTCAGCTTACCTCATTGAGCCTTGCTGGGCCATGCCTGGGAGCAGAGAACTTCCTGTGTGACCTTTTCCGGGGCAGGAAGTCCAGAGACTCATGGCCTGCTAGCAGAGAACTTTCTTTGTGATGAGTCATGGGGCTGGCTGAGGAGAGGTGTTAACTCCAGAGCCACACCCTATTGGGTGTTAACCTGGTCTACGCTAGGGGGAGGGGCCAACTCAAGAACCAATCGGTCCCCGATCATTCAGGCGGCACTTGATGATGTCAAAAACTCTATAAGAGGGAAGAGGACAACTTGAAGAGCTCTCTTTCCTTTTCCAGTTGGCGCAGCAGCGGTGGGGAGCGTGACTCTGGGCCAGCCCTTGCTCTCAGGCCAAGCCCAGGTGTTGGTAACTATGAATTGTATTGGGTCTGTCTGTTGATATTTGTAATTTGTTTGTATTTTGGTTTTGAGGTTTGGAGTGCTGGTTCTTTTCCCCCAAACTAAATGAATGTTCTGAACCTCAGGGTTTTTTCCCCTGAAGTATGTCTCTTGATGCTTGTCTCTTTGTTCCCCTGAACTAACTGAATGCTAACTGAATGATGGCTTTTTTTGCCCCTGAACTAAATGAATGTTGTCTGTATGCTAACTGAATGCTGGATTAAAGTAAGCTGGTCAACCCCTTCACCGTGCTTTCCTTGTTTAAACAGATAAAAAGAACCTGTGCTTTCCTGGCGTCCCAGCAGCCTGCTGGGTGCCAGCAGCCTCCTGGGTGCTGGCCGTGTGGGGGGATCTTACACCCCCACAGAAGCTGCTAGCTGGGTTGTTAAAACAAAGCACCAGTGGGATTTGGCTAGTCCCTGGGTGTCTGGGAAGCCTTTTAAGGATTGCACTGCACACATCCTGGTGTGAAAAAGGGTCTAGAAAAGGTGCCCTAAAATTGTTGGCTTACCCAACACACATGCACACAAACCAAAAAAAATGTACAAAAACTTCTGCAAAGATGATTCTACTCACCATCAGTACATGGAATCTGCACATACCAAGAGACGTCATAAAATCCAGTAAAACTGAAAAATGAACAGTTCTTGTTGCAAGAAAACTTAGCAGGTATTATATCCAAATAGGAACCCTGAATGAAACAAGGTTGGCAAATGAAGGCCATCTTACTGAAGTCAGAGCTGGATATATGTTTTTTTTCTGGAGTGGCTACAGTGAAGGGAAGCTTATATAGCTTTTGCAATTAAAACTAACCTAGTCAACAAGCTTGTATGCCTGCCAAAAGGAGTGAATAACAGGCTCATGACAATGTGATTGCCACCATCATCAGTGCCTATGCTCCCACCATGATGAACCCTGATGAGGTCAAAGAAGAAAAAAATATGAAGACCTGGAGACCCTTATCATCACTGTGTCAAAAGAGGGCAAGCTTATAATGCTGGGTGACTTTAATTCTAGAATACACTCAGACCACCAGACTTGGCAGGGAGTCCATGGAAGGAAAGGAGTGGGAAACAGCAACAGCAATGGTCATTTACTACTGAAGACTGTTGCATCTCATGACCTCATCAACAACACTGTCTTCCACTTGCCTAAACTCAATAAAATTTTTTGGACGTGCTCTTGCAGCAAGTGAGATTTAATAAACTACGTCATTGAAGGAGAAGAAACAGAAAGCCTATGAAGAGTAATAAAGGCAATGTGTGGCACAGAGTGCTGAAGTGATCATAGACTTATCCTCTGCAAGCTAAATATTCACATCCAACAAAAGCAACTGCCCCAAGGCAAAATGGTGACAGTTTAGAATGCTTCCCTGAGCAGGAACAGTCTGTTGCTCACTTGGAGGAAAAGTTAAGCCAACACACAGTTGGCAACAGTGGAACAGAAAAGGAGTGGGCAGCTTTCAGAGATTTGGTGTATAGCATTTGCTCACCTGGCTCAGAACTCTCGCTAACATCAAGACTGCTTTGATGAAAATGCTGGGGAAATTCAGAAGCTGCTAAATGAAAAATGAGAACTCCATAGGGCTTACCAGCAGGATAGTTTATCTATTTCTAAGAAGGCAGCATTCAATTCCCTCAAAAGGAAAGTATAAATGAAGTTTAAAGAGATGAAGGATTCTTTGCTCAGTAAGAAAGCAGATGGAATTCAATTTTATGCTGATAGTAACATTCCAAAGTGCTTTTATGATGCCCTGATGGCTATTTATGGGCCAAAGACCAATGGTGCATCTCAACTATTCAATGCTAATAGAATCACATTGATTAGAGATAAGGACACAATCCTGGAGATATGGGCTGAACACTTCCATAGTGTTCTCAACAGGCCACCATCAATCAATGCTAAAGCCAATGAACATTTAGCACAAGTTGAAGTCAATTCCTCCCTAGCTGAAGTTCCAACTGAAGAAAAGCTTTTGAATGCCATTAGGCTTTTTTCATATGGCAAAGCACCTAACGCTGATTTTATCCCAGCTGAGGTTTACAAATTAGGGGATCCATTGCTCATGCAAAACCTGACTGAAATTCTCTGGGTTATATAGCAAGAAGAGATTATGCCTCAGGAGTTCAAGGGTGCCTTCATTATCCATCTCTATAAAGGTAAAGGAAATAGTTGTCTTCTGATAATCACAGGGGGTCTCTCTCTTAGTCATTGCTGGCAAGATTTTTGACAGAAGGAATTGGAAATTGAGGGGATGCCCATCAACTGGGGAATAGCTGAACAAGTTGTGGTATATGATTGTGATGGAATACTATTGTGCTACAAGAAATGGTGAGCAAGTGGACTTCAGAAAAGCCTGGAAAATTTACATGAACTAATCCTGACTGAAATGAGCAGAACCAAGAGAACATTGTACACAGTAACAGCAACATTATGAGATGATCAACTATGATAGATGTAGCTCTTCTCAGCAATACGATGATCCAAGACAATTCCAAGGGCCTCATGACATAAAATGCTGACTGCATCCAGAGAAAGAACTATGGAGTCTGAATGCAGCTCAACACATACTGTTTTTATTTTTTTTGTTTTGTTGTTGTTTTTCTTGCAGTTTTTCCCTCTGAATCTTTTTTCACAATATGATTAATATGGAACTATGTTTAATATGATTATACATGTAGAACCTATATCAGACTGCTTACTGTCTTGGGGAGGGGAGAGGGAAAGGAAGGAGAGAGGAAAATGTGGAGTTAAAAATCTTACAAAGTATCAAAGGCCTTGTTAGATCTACAAACATTATGTATAGACCTCTCTTCTGCTCCTGGAGTCTTTCCTAAAATTGTTGGGTAGCAAACATCATATTGACCATTCCTCAGCCCTTTCTGAAGCCACACTGGCTCTCAGGTAGGTCACCATTTTTCCAAATGAAGGGTCAGCCTATTAAGGAGGACTGTGGCATGAATCATTTCCCCCTCCACTTCTTAATAGTATTTTTTTCCAATTACATGTAAAGATTGTTTTCAACCTTCATCTTTGTAAGATAAGCTTGGAATGTTCTATCACAGGTTGGGCACAAATAGCTTATATTGATCTCATCAGCCACACTATAACTTGACTTTAACATAGTGATATCATTTTGGTCTTCCTTGAGAAGGAAGGAAAACAACCAACCAACAAACACAGGACTCTTTAAGTTGTGAATATTTTAAATAAAATGATCACTTGGAAACATGGGAAGATTATCTAAAGATTTCTGGTGCCATCCTTAGCAGAGAAATGGAATTGTTTAATTTTGAATCATAAGAAGAAGGTCACTATATATGAGGAGGCTCTGATTTGAGGGTTTAAAAACCAGAATAAAACTTTTAAATGAAGCAGTAAGTAGAAGCAATGAAATAGAAAGTAGAATAGGAAACTGAACAAGGAGGAGTCACAAGAAATTAAGAATGGGAGACATAGAAGAAAATTTTGAGAGAAGCTAGGCTGAGATAGGTATAGACATTTGTGTTGATTAAATGTGCATTGTTTTGGTGTTTTTTTTTCTTACCTTAATCTGGTAGAACAGTGAACGGTTTAGTATCTAGAACACAATTAATCAGAAGTTTCTAGCCTTTGGACTGAATTGGAGCTTGTTAACCATAATGGGAAAATAATCATTATAAGCCCATGTAATTCAAAGCTGAGTCCATGGGGTTCCTGCAGGTGAGACGGGAAGGGCTATTTTTATAACTTTCTGTGCGTGAGTGCAAAACACATGCATGTGCATGTGAAAACAGTCAAAGTAGGATATATTTATTATATGAAGTTTATATCTCACTCTGTGGATGTGTCATGACAGCTTCCAAGAAGACTATAAAACATAGGCAATGTTATTAAAGCTGCAGTTGGACAGATGCATTTATCATATAACATCCTTCCTTGACAAATGAACAATTCCCTTTTAATAACTAAACTACATTATGATTTTCTACTAAATTTCAATATGTCAAACCATAACCTTCATTAAATTACCCACTGTAGGCATCTGATGTTTCTTCAATAGAATCAAGAATGTCAAGGGGAGGCAAAAGGAAGAAAGTTGCATTTTTTTTTTTAATTTAAGTCGGGAAAATTTTCTTTCCTTTTACAGATTTTCTAAACATTTCAGATCCATCAGCATTTATTTCAGCTCTGAAGTCTCTCAGATTAGGTTGATTCTGTATGTAAAATAGATGCCACTATTTCTTTTGAGTTAAAAAAAAGTGACATTTATTTCTACATGACAGAAATGCAAAAATATTGCTGAGGAAAAAAAAGAGAAAATTTTGAGTTTATTAATGTATCAATTCAGTGAAAAATTACTAGAATGATTTAACAATCAGAACTGCCCTGAATTGAGATTCCAAAATTATTAAGCTCCTGGCAGGATTCACACCCTACACACAAATATGAGCACCCTAGCTCATATTTGTTTCTAGTAGACAAAGGAGTACAAACCAGGGGCAGAGGCAAGATGGTGGCTGGAAAGCAGGGACTTGCTTAAGCTCTCCCCCAAATCCCTCCAAACACCTGTAAAAAATGGCTCTAAACAAATTCTAGAGCTGCAGAATCTACAAAATAGCAGAGGGAAGAAGGTCCTCAGCCCAGGAAAGCCTGGATAGTTGCTGGGAAGAGTCTATCGCATGATGCTGGGAGTGGCACCAGGACCAACCAGACCTGGAGTCAGGCGGAGCAGGCCACAGGGCCATGAATCATTGAGCTGTGGCACTTACCAGACTTCTCAACCCACAAACACCAAACACGGAGCAAATTAGTGGAAAAACTGCTGGATAGGGGTGAGAGTATTCAGACCCCAGTCTTGGGGGTGGTGGAGGTGGTATGGTGGTGGCAACAGCAGCAGCAGCAAGAAGCTCCTGCGACTGCTTCCAGAGCTCCAGAATCACCTGCTTCTGGCACACATGGTGCAGGAATCAAGTGGAGGATCAGAGCAGGAGTGCAAGGAGCACTTTGCTGGCACAGAGGCAGGTTCTCTTGCTGTGCCTTTATTGAATCTGGGTCTTAGTCCTGCTTGGCAGCTCTTGGAGGAGGGGGAGCACTTCTGCAGCAGAGCTTAGGGTTGATGGTGGAATAGAGGTAGCTCTGAAAACAGCAGTGCTTGGGCCCTAAAGCTTGGGACAAAGTACTCTCTACTCTACAAGCAGTCATACCCTGACACAAAGCTCAGAGGTCAAATAGTTGACTGGGAACATGGTCAGGCAGTGAAAAAGGATGTGGACTCAGATTCAGACTCAGACTCAGACTCTAGAATCTTTTTTGGTGACAAAGAAGATCGAAACAGACAGCCAGAAGTCAACAAAGTCAAAGTGCCTATATCAAAAGCCACAAAGAAAAATATGAATTTGCCTCAGGCCACGGAAGAGCTCAAAAAGAATTTGGAAAAGCAAGTAAGAGAAGTAGAGGAAAAATTAGGAAAAGGAAAGAGAGTGACACAGGAAAACCATGAAACACAATTCAATGACTTCCTAAAGGAGACCAAAAAAAAATACTGGAGAAAATAACACCTTAAAAAATAGACTAACCCAAATGGCAAAAGAACTCCAAAAGCCAATGAGGAGAAGAATGCCTTGAAAGGCAGAATTAGCTAAATGAAAAAGGAGGTCCAAAAGACCACTGAAGAAAATACTACCTTAAAAATTAGATTGGAGCAAGTAGAAGCTAGTGACTTGATGAGAAATCAAGATATTATAAAACAGAACCAAAGAAATAAAAAAAATGGAAGACAATGTCAAATATCTTATTGGAAAAACCACTGACCTGGAAAATAGATCCAGGAGAGATAATATAAAAATTATTGGACTACCTGAAAGCCACGATCAAAAAAAGAGCTTAGACATCATCTTTCAAGAAATGTCGAGGAAAACTGCCCTGATATTCTAGACCCAGAGGGTAAAATAGAAATTGAAAGAATCCACCAATCACCTTTTGAAAAAGATCCCCAAAAGAAAACTTCTAGGAATATTGTTGCCAAATTCCAGAGTTCCTAGGTCAAGGAGAAAGTACTGCAAGCAGCCAGAAAGAAACAATTTGAGTATGGTGGAAACACCATCAGGAAAATACAAGATCTAGCAACTTAAGATTTACCTCACATAAAAGTAGCAAGAAAAAACAGTTCTGTTGGAAGGGAAGAGGGGGCAGATGAGGGGGAATGAGTGAATCTTGCTCTCATTGGATTTGACTTTAGGAGGGAATAACATATACACTCAATGTCTTACCCCACAGGAAAGTAGGGAGAAGGTGATAAAAAGGGGGGGGGGGAGTTGATAGAAGGGAGGGCAGAGGGGGAGGAGGTATTCAAAAGCAAACACTTTTGAAAAGGGACAGTGGTAAGGGAGAAAATTGAATAAAAGGGGACAGGATAGGATGGAGGCAAATATAGTTAGTCTTTCACAACATGATTATTATGGAAGTATTTTACATAATGATACATGTCTATGTATGGGGGCAGGGTCAAGATGGCCATGTGAAAACAGCACCTTTTTGGAGCTCTCTCACAAGCTCTGTCAGATACCTATAAAAAAGTGAATCTGAGCAAATTTGAGAGAATTAGAAACCGCTAGCAGTCTGAGTGGGGCAAATTTCCAAGCCAGGAGAGTCCAAAAGGCCTACAGGATGGATCTGCAGGCTCGGAGAGTGCTCAGACTGTGGAGTTGCTGCAGACAGCACCAAAGCAGAAGCAGCTGTGGAAACCAATCAGCAAGATAGGCTGGGAGAAAGCCAGGTGCCCAAAATTGGCGGAGATCCCCAGACCTCCCAACTGGAGACTGTGGAAGCGATGAGAGGCAGCAGCACAATGCCACCAGCTGTGAAATATCAACTCCTGAGGCTTGCAGTCCAAAGGTATGAAATGTGTCTTCTTGAACTTCTGGGAGACATAATGGCCAAGTAAATGACTCTAATCCCTCCCCACCTGACCCAGAGAATTCCTCAGGAAAAGATGCTGGAATAGAGGAGACAGAAGTGGGATTTCAGCAGCCAAGCAGTGGAAGTTCCTGAGTCCCAGAGGGACAGAGCCAGCAGGGGTCAACACCAGGAGCCCAGGCATACTCTGGCACCCCTAGGGGAAGTGGCAGACACCAGCACAAACCAAAAACAGCTGAGACCATTGCTGAAGAGCAACAGTGCTGGAGAGCAGCCCCAGGGGAAGAGGAGACTTCAGGCAGCCAGAACCCCTCCCCACACCTCGGAAAACTGAAGGCAATAATACACAAAGCCAGTAACTAGACTCACAATCCCCAGAACAAGAAACCTGGGACAGAGATCCCTGAGCCCCAGAAGTAGAAATTCACTGTAAAGCCAGGAAAAAGGTAACCAATATGAAAAAGAACACAAAAAAACCAAGGACAATTGATTCTTTTATGGAGACAGGCAGGATCAAAATGCCCATTTGAAAGAGGATAGCAATGACACCATACCCACATCTGATACCTCAAAAGGGAATGTGAACTGGTCTCAAGCCCAAAAAGCCTTACTGGAAGAACTAAAGGAGGATTTTAAAAACCAAGTTAGGGAGGTAAAAGAAAAAAAAATGGAAAAAATGGAAAAAAAAAACCACTGAAGAAATCAAGTCCTTAAAGAATAAGATTGGTGAAATGGCTATGGAGATTCAGAATCTAAATAGAGAAAATGACACCCTGAGAGGCAAAATCAACCAATTGGAAAGGAGCCTCAAAAGAAAAATAAAGACAGCAACTCATTAAAAATTAGAATTGAGCAAGTGGAAGCTAATGACTCTGTGAGGCATCAAGAAGTAGTAAAACAAAATGTAAAGAATGAAAAAAATAGAAAAAAAATGTGAAATATCTGATTGGAAAAACAACTGACCAAGAAACAGATCCAGGAGAGACAATTTAAGAATTATTGGCCTAGTGGAAATCCATGATGAAAAAAGAGCCATGACAGTATCTTCAAAGAAGATAGAGGTCCTAGAACCAGAGGGTAAAATAGTCATTGAAAGAATCCACCGATCACCCCCTGAAAGAGATCCCAAACTGAAAACTCCAAGAAATATTATAGCCAAATTTCAGAATTACAAAATCAAGGAGAAAATACTGCAAGCAGCCAAAAAGAAACAATTCAAATGTCGTGGAACTATAGTAAGGAGAATGCAAGATCTTTCTGCTTCTACATTAAATGACAGGAGAAATTGGAATATAATATTCTGAAGGGCAAAGGAGCTGGGACTATAACCAAGGATCAACTACCCAGCAAAATTAAGCATTATTTTTCAGGCAAGGAGATGGACATTCAACGAAATAAGGGAATTTCCGAGCTTCCTGGTGAAAAGGCCAGAACTCAATGGAAAATTGGATCTCCAAATATAAAACTCAAGAGAGACATAAAAAGGTAAACAGGGGGGAAAAGCCCCACAAACCTAATTAATCAATAAGGGCAAATTATTTACATCTTTATATAGGATTATATGATCTTATGTATGTTATATGTGTGTGTATGTATGTATGCCAATCTTGAGAATAGTACAGATATTATGACAATTGAAAGGGATACATATAGACTGTGGATGTCAGTATAAAATAACTGATATAAGGATAAAAATCATAATTAAGAGATGTAAAGGGAGGGTTATTGGAGAAGAGGCAAGGACATAGTAAAAAAGGTTATATTACATCAAATGAAGAGGCACAAAAACACTTTATAGTAGAGGGAAAGAAGGGAGGGAGAAGAGCAGTATTTGAGCTTTACTGTCTGTGTTGGTAAGCAAAATGGGCTCTTAGCACTCAGTTCAACCAAGTGCCCTTAAAGAGTTTGGCTTTTGTTTCCTTTGATTAATTCAGTGTATTTCGTTGAGTCTTACTAGGTGCTAAGCCCCAGGCCCAAACCCCAAATAGGTGCTAAGCCTATGTGGGTGTGAAGCTCCCAGGGTGCTAAGGGGTGGTGCTAACTCAAGAGCCAATCATAGGAGCCTAAGTTCTGTTCATTCAGAGGATGTTTGATGATGTCTGAAATGGTATAAGAAGAGAAGACAGAGCTATTTGCTCAGGGCTCTCACTCTTGGTGGTGTGCTGATGTGGAGACTCTGGGCAGCTGTAGGTAAGAGTATTCCAGCTCATAACCTGGATGCTGAGATTTTGTTAAACTCTGGTAACGATGTATTGGGATTTGAATCAGACAAGGTCTGTCTTTCGATGTTCGTACTTTGTTTGTATTTTGCTCTGAAGTTCAGGGTGCTGGCTTTTTCCCCGGACCTAAGTGAAAGGTATTTGTATGCGAGATTAAAGTAAGCTTGTCAACGCCTTAACATTGCTTTCCTTAGTAAAGCAGATCAAAAGAACCTGGGCTTTGGCAGTGTGCTTGTTGTTGGGCTTGTGTTGGTCTTTCATCCCCACAACAACTGCTAGCCAGATTGTTGAAACACTGTCATTGGACCTGGTTCAAGAAGGGAATAACATACCCTGATGAATATAGAAATCTAACTTTTCCTAAAGGCAGTAGGAAGGGAAAGGGGAAAAAAGGGATGGGGGTGGAAAGAAGGGAGGGAGGAAGTACCAAGTGGAAAATAGGAAGATAAGAGAGGGGAATCAAGAGGGAGTATAAACTGAGGAAGGCAGCTGTCAAAAGCAAAACTCTGTTGAGGAGTGGAAGGAGAAAAGGAGAAATAAAAGCATAAACAGGGGGAAATAGGATGGAGAAAAAGACACAGATAGAAATCATAACTGTGGATGTGAATGGGATGAACTCTCCCATAAAAAGGAAGCAGATAGCAGAATGGATTAAAAACCATAATTCTACAATAAGCTGTTTACAAGAAACACATTTGAAACAGGGGGATACACACAGGGTAAAGGTAAAAGGCTGGAGTAAAATATATTGTGCTTCAGCTAAAGTAAAAAAGTAGGAGTAGCAATCCTAATCTCAGACAAAACAAAAGTAAAGATTTATTTAATTAAAAGAGATAAGGAAGGACACTATATCCTGCTAAAAGGCACCATAAACAATGAAGCAATATCATTGTTTAACGTATATGCACCAAGTGGTATGGCATGCAAATTCTTAGAGGAGAGGTTAAGGGAGTTAGACAGCAAAACTATAATAATGGGAGACCTCAACCTCCCCCTCTCTGAACTTGATAACTCTAACCTCAAAATAAATAAGAAAGAAGTTAAAGAGGTGAACAGGATTTTAGAAAAGGCAGATATGATAGACTTCTGGAGAAAACTGAATGGGGATAAGAAGGAATATACTTTTTTCTCAATGGCATATGGCACATACTCAAAAATTGACCATAGGGCATAAAAACCACACAGTGCAGAAAGGCAGAAGTAGTCAAAGCATACTTTCACATCACGATGCAATAAAAAATTATTTGTAATAAAGAACCATTGAAAAATATGCTAAAAATTAATTGGAAACTAAATAATCTAATTCTAAAGAATGAGTGGGCCAAAGAACAAATCAGAGAAACAATTAATAACTTCATTCAAGAGAATGACAATAATGAGACAACATACCAAAACTTATGGGATGCAGCAAAAGCAGTTCTTAGGGGAACTTTTATATCTCTAAATGCTTATGTGAATAAAATAGGGAAAAAGGAGATCAATGATTTGGGCATACAGCTGAAAAAGCTAGAAAAAGAGCAAATTGAAAATCCCCAATTAAATATCAAATTAGAAATACTGAAAATCAAAGGAGAGATCAATAAAATTGAAACCAAGAAAACTATTGAATTAATAAATAAAACAAAGAACTGGTTTTACGAAAAAACCAATAAAATTGATAAACTTTAGGTCAATTTGATTAAAAAAAAGAAAGAAGAAAATCAAATTACCAGTATCAGATATGAAAAGGGTGAACTCACCTCTAATGAAGAGGAAATCAAAACAATAATTAGGAATTATTTTGCCCAATTGTATGCCCATAAATTTGACCACCTTAGGCATATGAATGAATATCTACAAAACATAAGTTGCCCGGGTTAACAGAAGAGGAAGTAAAATTTCTAAATAACCCCATCTCAGAAAAAGAAATTGTGCAAGCCTTCAATGAACTCCCTAGGAAAAAATCTCCAGGTCCAGATGGTTTTACATGTGAATTTTATCAAACATTTAAAGAACAATTAATTCCTATACTTTATAGACTATTTGGGAAAATAGGTGAAGTAGGAGTACTACCAAATTCTTTTTATGACACAAATATGGTACTAATACCCAACCAGGTAGAGTGAAAACAAAAAACTAAAATTATAGACCAATTTCCCCAATGAATATTAATGCAAAAATTTTAAATAAAATATTAGCAAAAAGATTGCAGCAACTTATTGGGAGAATAATATACTATAATCAGATAGGATTTACTCCAGGAATGTAAAGCTAGTTCAATATTAATAAAAGTATCAGTATAATTGATCATATCAACAACAAAAGTAGCAGAAACCATATGATCATCTCAATAGATGAAGAAAAAGCCTTTGACAAAATACAACACCCATTCCTATTAAAACACTAGAAAACAAGAATAAGTGGAGCCTTCGTTAAAATCATAAATAGCATCTACCTAAAACCACCAACAAGCTTATTTGTAATGAGGATAAGCTAGATGCATTCACAATAAGATCAGCAGTGAAACAAGGAAGTCCATTATCACCCCTACTATTCAATTTGGTACTAGAAACTCTGGCTGTAGCAATAAGAGAAGAAAAAAAACTTGAAGGAATTAGAATAGGCAAAGAAGCAAGTAAATTATACTTTTTATAGGTGATATGATGATTAACTTAGAGAATCCTAGAGAATCGAGTGAAAAACTATTTGAAATAATAAACAACTTTAGCACAGTTGCAGGATATAAAATAAATCCCCGTAAATCCTCGGCATTCCTAGACATTGCTAACAAAGCCCAACAGCAAGAGACAAAAAGAGAAATTCCATTCAAAGTTACCGGAGACACTATAAAATATTTGGGAGTCTATCTGCCAAGAAAAACCCAAGGCCTATATGAACATAATTATGAAACACTTTTCACGCGAATAAAGTCAGATCTAAATAAATGGAAAAATATCAGTTGCTCATGGTTAGGCTGAGCTAATATAATAAAAATAACAATTTTACCTAAATTAATCTATCTATTCAGTGCCATACCAATAGAACTACCAAAATTATTTTACAGAGCTGGGTAAAATAATAACAAAATTCATGTGGAAGAACAAGAGATCTAGAATACCTAGGGTATTAATGAAAAGGAATGCTAGGGAAAGTGGCCTAGCCATACCAGATATTAAACGGTACTATAAAGCAGCACTCATCAAAACTACCTGGTACTGGCTAAGAAACAGAGTCATAGATCAGTAAAATAGGATAGGTACACAAGATGGAGAAGTCAATGACTGTAGCAATCTACTCTTGGATAAACCCAAAGAATCCAGCTTCTGGGATAACAATTCACTATTTCACAAAAACTTCTGGGAAAATTGGAAAATGGTAGGGCAGAAACTGGGCATATACCAATATCTTACACCATATACCAAAGTAAAGTCAAAATGGGTTCATGATTTAGGAATAAAGGCTGATACTATGAGCAATTTGGGAAAGCAAGGAATAGTTTGCCTATCGGATTTATGGAAAAGAAAATAATTCATGACCCATCAAGAGATAGAGAGCATTACAAAATGCAAAATGGATAATTTTAATTATGTTAAATTGAAATGTTTTTGTACCAAAAAAGCCAATGCAACAAAGATTAGGAGGGAAGCAGAAAATTGGGAGAAAATCTTTACAACCAGTGTCTCTGATAAAGGCATCATCTCTAAAACAGGGAACTGAGACAAATTTATAGGAATACAAGTCATTCCCCAATTGAGAAATTGTCAAAGGATATGAACAGGCAGTTTTCAGAGGAAGAAATTAAAGATAACTATAGGCATATGAAAAAAATGCTTGAAATCACTACTGATCAGAGAAATGCAAATCAAAACAACTCTTAAGTACCACATCTCTCCTGTCAGATTGGCTAAAATGACAAAACAGGAAAATGACACATGCTGGAGAGGATGTGTGAAAATTGGAACATTGTTACATTGCTGGTGGAGTTGTGAACTGATCCAGCCAGTCTGGAGAGCAATTTGGAACTATGCCCAAAGGGCTATAAAAATGTTCATACCCTTTGACCCAGCAATACCACTTCTAGGGTTGTATCCCAAAGAGATCACACAAGTGGGAAAATGACCCATTTGTACAAAAATATTTATAGCTGCTCTTTTTGTAGTAGCAAAGGATTGGAAATCAAAGGGATGCCCATCATTTAGGGAATGGCTGAACAACCTGTGTTATATGAAGGTAATGAAATACTATTGTGCTATAAGAAATGGGGATGATACGGACTTCATAACAACCTGGAAAAACCTACACGATATAATGCTGAGTGAGTAGAGCAGAACCAGGAGAACATTATACACAACCACAGATATATGGATTCTATGATGACTAACCCTGATAGACTTTGCTCTTCTCAGTGACACAAGGTGTAAAGACAACTCCAAGGACTCATTATGGAGAATGCTATCTACATCCAGAGAAAGAACTATGGAGTGTGAATGCAGATTGAGGCACGCTTTATGCTTGCCTTTTTTTTCCTCCTTTTTTTTCTGTTTCATTTTTGTTTTTGTTTTTTGTTTTTGTTTTTGTTTTGTTCTGTTTCCTCCTTCTCATGATTCATTCCATTGATCATAATTCTTCTTCACAACTTGACTAGTGTGTAAATAAGTTCAATAAGAAGTTATACATAGAAGATATATCAGATTCCATGCCTTCCTGGGGAGGAGTGAGGGGAGGAAGAAAATCTGGAACTCAAAATTATGTAGGACCGAGTGTTGTAAACTAAAAATAAAAAAAAATCTTTAAAAAATACTATTAGTCCCTAAAAAAAAAATGATACATGTGTGGCCTATGTTGAATTGCTTGCCTTCTTAGGGAGGATGTGTGGGAAGGGAAGAAGGCAGAGAATTTGGAACTCAAAGTTTTAAAAGCAGATGCTCAAAAAAGAACTGTTTTCGCATGCAACTGGGAAATCAGATATATAGGGAATGAGGCATAGAAATATATCCTGCCCTGCAAGAAAGTAAGGGGGAATGGGATGGGGGGGCAGAAATGGGGTCACAGAAGGGAGGGCTGACTAGGGAACAGGGCAATCAGGATATATGCCAGTTTGCAGTGGGGGGGAGAGTAGAAAGGGGGAGAAAATTTGTATCTCAAAACCTTTTTGAAATCAATGTTGAAAACTAAAATATGAAACAAAATATGGGGAAAATGGAGTACAAACTAGTTGTAAGGCCAATCAGTAACTGAAACATCTTTCCTATCTATTGAAAAGACCTTGGCTGGGGGTGGGGGGAAGGGCAACAAAGGCTCCTTGCTATTATATTGTTTATAATTTCCTTTTTGTTACATTGAGGTGGGATTACTGCCTTTGGAATTACTGGTCCTGGGATTGGATTCTCTGGTGTTTAAATACACTCTCACTGACTAAGTGTGAGACCCCAGGCCCATACCCTTTTGCTAATTAAGCAGATATGGGCTTGAAGCCCTCAAGGCCCTAAGAGGAGCTCCTAAGTGTCACGGGCTTCCGAAGCCTCGTGACTACGCTCGGGGTTCCCCCCAAGCCCCAGGCCTCTGCCTAAGCAAAGGACCTGATCTCGCGGACAATGTACGGGGCGGGAGCCGAACAAGATGGTGAATGACTCCGTTTATTATTTCAGCAAGCAGCACATTTATACCTTTAGTGACGTAGGTACATTCTTTGGTTACGTGGGTGAAAGACAGGTAAAGCTAATACACCTGGGTCCTAGGACCACCCTGACTCCGCCTACTCTCCTCCCCTTCTCTTCCCGCACTACCCAAAGCTCCCTGCGGGCAGGCAGTCCAGGCAAAGACCGGAAACTCCACATGGTTAGGCAGCCGGAAGTTCCACATGCTCTGCCAGAGAGCTGGAAGTTCCACGTGGTCTGGCAGGTCCGACCTGGAATCCCTAGGGAGGTAACAAAGGCGAGACCCCTCCTCCTGGCTCCACCCACATCCCAAAGCCCTGAGTTTATCTCAGCAGGCCCCTGGGCCTGGAGGTCCGAGGAGGACAGGGCTTGGCTCTAACTCTGCCCGTAACACCTAAGACTATAGCCAATGGTATGTACATTGAGTTCTAGTCAATCAGATGCTGGCTAGAACTGTATAAAAAGAGTGTGCAGAATTGAGAGCAGCAGAGCAATATAACTAAGAGTGGCAGGATTCAGAAGCAGACATCAAGAGAACATTGAGGCATCAAGAGCTGTAGGAATCGGAATCAGTCAAGGAGAAGGATCATTCTATGGCACTGCAGAAGAGAGAGCTAAACAGAGATTTAGGATTCATGAGTGACTGTTTACAGGAAGGCCCTAGCAGGCGGGAAGATTACAGGATAACTTGGCTCCTTGCTATATTATTGTTTATAATTTCCTTTTCGGTACATTGAGGTGGGCTTACTGGCTTTGGAATATTATTACTACTATATAGAATTGCATTTACTGGTCCTGGAATTGGATTCTCTCATGTCTAAATAAATGTTATACTTCCTCTGCCTTCTACCTAGAGAATTTCTTACACTCCCAGATTCCAAACCAATCAGGCATGTTCATGGTCATTCTCAAGGTCATGAATCTTGCCTTACTGATATACCAGTAGAACACTGCCATATACATTTCTTCCTTGAATTCTGCCTTCACAACAACCCTTTTGTATTGATACTACTGGTATATTATTGTCCCTCTTTTCTACATAAGGAAACTGAAGCCCAGAGATTAAAAGACTTAGTCACACAAGCTGTGACTGTAATGGGAGCTGAATGCAGGGCCCTACTGACTCTGAGTGGGTACTTTTCTGCATAATAAATCAAGAATGCTTATCCTCAAAAGTTTTCCCACCCCCTCCCTATTACCACCAACTGAGATATGGCTGTAGGCAATGTATAATTATGTTGACAATGTATAGTTATGTCAAGAAAACATTTATTCAACAGAACTTATTTTAAGTAAAGAAGATCATTTAGACTGTATGTTTCTTTTAAGTGAAGCAAAAGTTTGAAGTATGGAAATTTTCACAGAACTACTTTTGATATATCATGAAAATGTATTTTTTTCCTGCTTTACAGAATAGAGTTGTGGCTACATTTCAATATGTGTATTCAATTCTTCAGTCTTGAATTAGATGGATCTTCAAATTATTATTTCAAATGTATTTGAAAAGACTAAATAGACTCTCTAGTGAGCCAAACTCACCATGTCTGCCATGCGTTAATGCCAGTGTTTCTGATCTGTATACCTAACCTCTACATATGAATACATGGGGAAAAGAGTGGATATGGCCTGTTCAGTAAGGTATTTCTAGTCAACTCGATGAATAAATCACATCGTCACAAACTGGCTTTTCAAAGGGGTTAAAAATATATAATCACTGGTGACATTTTTTTACATAGCATAAAGAGGAAATTTAGTCACTGTGTGGTTAATTTTGATAGACTTAATATAATCATAAACCACAAAAAAGTAGTGTATGTTTGTTTAGCTTGAATTCTATAATTTAATTAGGAACATTGATCAAATAAATAGATGACAAGCAAAGCTTTTTTATCTTGTGTTATGTAGACAAATTGTGAGGTTGTAGGTGTGGCTATTGTTTACTTTTCTTCTGATGGTGGGATTGTTTTCTTTAATGCTCTGATACCTGTTAACTGTATTTGCCCCAGTTGTAGTTAGGGCTGGCTAAAGTTTTGTCATTTCCTAAACAACCTTATCAAATAAAATACTTAGGACTTATAGATGATTATGCAATCTGTGGCACAAATTAATATGTTTGTTATATCATCCAGTTTATGAGATATGCTCAATGCATGGTGAATTTTTATTTTGCCTAGATATGACTTACATATTATGTATCTATTTGTTACTCCCAGCCTATGTTACTATGCCTGAATATGCAGTATCACCATTTCTAGTCCACGAAGCTTTTTTTAAAACATTTTTCTGGAAAGCTTTAATTGCTTTACACTATTGATTATTTCAATCATAGGCAATTTTTTCAGTCAAATTCTCTCTAAATAAAGGCTTAATGGAAGTAGCAAGTTGGGTCAGTGGATAAAACATGGGTCTAGACTAAGGAAGGACTGAGTTTAAATTTGGCCTCTGATACTTTCTAACTCAATCTCTAAGGAGCTATACCTCAATTTCCTGGTCCTTAGAATGAAGATGATAATATCACTTACCTCACAAAGTTATTGTGAGGACCAAATAGAGAACATTTATAAAGTGCTTAGCATAGTTCCTAGCACATAATGGGTGCTAAATAGGTGCTTATGTTGTTTTTTCTGCAAGCACATATGACTTTCTCTCTACCTTTCCTTCTTCAGGTCATGATCCCAAACAAAGCTCTCTCCCCCAAAATTTATGAGGGAAGTGGTCACAGGATTGTTTTTCCACCATTGGTAGAATGGTGAGGAACAAAGGGAATGCTTGAGTCACTTAAACTCTATGTGCTTGTCATGTTAATTAGGGTGGGACTTTTTTTACTGTCTTTTGGAATGCTGAGGTAAAGTACCCTTGATGAGTCTTGCCTTTCAAATGTAATAGCAAGCAAAGTAGACATTTTATTGTCTTTGTTTTGGAGTACTTCTCAGCACTAAGCAATCTTTAATTGAATCAGGAGTCTTTGATGACCCGCTTACTTCAAGGGAAAGCCTAATCACGTGGGCTTGAGTTGCACAGTTGTGATGCCCTTTGACCCTGAAGAAGTGTACATAAACTCAGAAGTTAGTGTTTTGCCTTTGGGGACACTTTCATTGGAAGAGTGTTGGTGATTTGACCAGAGGAGACTCTCAGTAGCTGTTAGAGCCCCCCACCCCCAACCCACCACCCCTGATTTGAAAACCCAGATGTTGGACAGACAGCTAGAAGACTGTCTACTGGTTTGTCTTATTTATTCTGTTCATATTTTTTCTGTGTTTGTAATTTCTGTTTGTATTTACTCTGAAGTTCAGGTGAAGTTCAGGATGCTGGCTTATCCCCTTGAACTAAGTGAATAATATATGTATGTTTGATTACAGTGAGATTGTAAACCCCTTAAAGTTGCTTTCCTTAGAAAAGCAGATCAAAGAAACTGTGCTAGCAGCACTCCAGTGTGCTTCTGCTGTTGGCCTTACACCTCCACAGCAGCTGCTACTAACATTGTTGTTACTTTGCCTTAGTTTCCTCATCTGTAAATGAAGGGTTGCACTAGATGAAGGGGTTGAACTAGATAACTGTCACATGCTTTTTATTTCTAGAGCTGTGATTCTATGATCCTGTGGGTGGGTGAGGGCAGGCAGAGGACGTGGAATTGTTTTCCCTGTGTATATTGAAAATAATATATATTTTTTAAGGATTTAAAAACTATTTGTTGATTTCTGATTCATCACATTGGGCTCAATAGAAAAGTCTTTTCATCACCCCCCTCCACACATACACACACACACACAGAGCCAAGGGTGGAAAGCAATCATGAACTACTCTTGCTCTAATAAAAACAAGAGCCAGTCTTTCCATTCTGTATACCCAGAAGCAACCTCACCAATCCCCACCCCCTGAAATGATTTGGTAACAGCATACTGTGTGTGTAAAGGAGTGGGCCACCTTTGGCCTGACAATTACAAAATCAATCTCCTATAAAAAATAATCAGTGAAGTAAAAACATATTTTTTAATTAAAATGCATTCATTTAATTAAAGTGAATGATAGAATATAAGTATCTTTGTTCACTTATGAAATAGCAACAGGTCTGGGGAAATGTTCAAAACAGACAAGTCAGATTTAATTTTTTTTCTTTTTCCATTATCACAAATGGAAAAGAAGTTGACATACAGTAAAATTTGTGTCCCTGATAACTCACAATGACATCAGCTGTGCAATACTAGCACAATAAGCTTGACTTATGATGTAACTATCTTCCAGAAACAGGACAATTGACTGAACTGAGATCATATGGAGTCTGCTTTATGGGAGAAACAAAGAGTGAGAACTAGAGTGCTTAAATCTTAGCTAAAGATGAGAATCTGACACAGAGATTTATAAACACATGACTGAGTGAACTTCAAAGACCAATGATTGCTTGTATCAGTAGAGAAATAAATTTTATTACTCTCAAACCACAAGGGGAATATTTGGAAAGAATGTTCACTGTAGCATGGAAAATCTATGAAATACCTCGTTCCATCGATTCCTACCTCACCTGAATTACAAAACACTGCTACAGAAATGATCTAATTATGGAATTTTTATACCTCTTTTTCTCAGAATGTTTGTATAAATTGAATAGCTAAGATCATGCTATTTTTAATACCTGTGTATTCATCAATCAATAACCATTAATTAAGTACCTACCACATGCCAAGCATTGTTAGACCATAATATAATAAACAAAATGAAATAAACAAATAAACAGTCCCTGTCCTCCAGGAGCTTTTGTTCTGACTTTGGTCTGGACAAATGCATATCTGACAGCTACAATTTAAAACCAACCTTCAAGAATTTACTCAAGTACTAGCATTTTTCAACCTCAGTGAAGACAAGGAAGCAATGAAATAATTGTTCTTCCATGTAGAAGTCTGGTGATTTAGTTTGCACTTTTAGGTTACTTAAAAATGATTTTCTGTTTATTCAGTCAGACTAGGGTCTTTTGGGCTCTTGAGTTAAATTCGCATTTTTTCTTTTAGTTTCTTTTTTTTTTTTTTTGCTACAAAAATATATTATGCCAAACATGACTTTAAAATCCCCTTTATCAGCACACACATCAGTGAACTTCACTTGCTGGGGTCTGGAACTAAGCTAATCAAGATTAATGGATTCATTTACCAGATGGTTACAATGTTATTAAAATGCAAATGGTTAGTTTCTGCTAATTGTTTAACATCAGATACAATTAATCAAGGGAGTTTTCTGCTTTCTCCCAGTCTGAGTACAATTCACCTCAAAGGTTTAACATAAAAGACAAAAGCTTAAGTACTCTCTTCTTCCCCACCCATACACCCCAAAGGAGGCTCAATCAACATGAAACAAAATAGAATATTGATTATGTATTTATGGGACAAGGAAGGAATCTTTTAAGACAATGGTTTGATAATGAACGACTAAGTACCCAACTAAGCTAGTCTATATAATCATATTCTTTGGAATGTAGAAGTCAAATTCAGACTTCCCCAGAAATATAAAGGGCTAAATTTTAACTAAATGAAACTACCCTTGCAAATTTGTTTACTCCAATGAGATATAAACTAACTCTTTTTCTACTCCAGGGATATCAAAGAGGAGAAAGTTAATAAAAGAGGGGAAAACAACAACTTCCCCCACCACCACCACCACCAAAGTTGGAGTTAAAAATTTTAGTACCAATGATAGAAAAGGCAGTTTAAGTAACAATAAAAAGATGTGGGCTTCAAAAGAGGGAAGGAAAATTGTTGGGATCACAACATATTTATAACATCACAGAAAAAGTGTGAAGATTATAGTTAACTGACTTGGCTTTGGCCATATCCAGAGATTAGTTACTGTGCTAGAGTTTTGATTATATATTTTCAAAACTCTGTTACCTACTACTCCTCACAATATGAGCCATATATATCCCCACTCAACTCTTTTGAAGATGTGGAAAATCCATGACTGTGGTACATTGAATTTATTAGACTTTTTCTGTATATTTTTCAGGGGTTTTTCAGAAATTTTTGCTTTTAATTTTTTAAAAAGTATCATTTGTTATATGGAATGTCTCTCATCTACAGAGAAGGATACTAGAAGAAAATCTCTTAATAAAAAAAAAAGATATCAACATAAAAGATATCAATGGTGGAGAGAAGACAGGAAGTTGCCTCCAGTTTCCCTCAGAAGCAAAGCCTTTAAAAGAACTCTTGAGTGCCAGAATTCACAAAAATATGGAGTGAAGCAATTTTTCAGCCCAAGATAACTTAGAAGGACTTCAGGAAAGGTTTGTTTCACTTGGGTAGAAGGGGTGCACAGCATAGCCCAGTGGTATCCAGACAAACAAATGGGAGGCTCTTAGCCACAAGTACAGATCAGCAACCAAAGTCTTATTGTCTGGGCTCAGCAGGCAACGACACAACAGGCCAGCTATAAGTCATTCTGCCTCATAACAGCAGGTAATCTGCCAGCCCCAGAACCCAGGGCAATGCAGGCATGACTAAGCCAGGACACCATAGCATAGTGGGCAAGCTGCCAACCCCAGAAGCTCCAGTGCAGAAGGTCAGTGACCAGACCACTGGCCCCAAATGTTACTAGCTTGGGACAGTGACCACTGTACCCCAGCAGCAGAGTTCAACTTTTAAAAAAGAGACCTAAACATAGAAAGCTATTATGGGGACAGGGAAGATCAAAAGACAAACTCAGAAGATGTCAATATAAAAATGCATATATGTGAAGCCTCAAAAGGGTATATTAGTTGGTCTTAAGCCGAAAAAGTCCTCTTGGAAAAGCTAAAAAAGGATTTTAAAAATCAAGTAAGAGATGCAGAAGAAAAAATGGGAAAAGAAATGATAGTTAAGGAAGAGAATTATGAAAAAAGAGTCAACATTTTAGAAAAGGAAGCACAAAAATTGACTGAAGAAAACAACTCCTTTAAAAGTAGAAGTGGCCAAATGGAAAAGGATGAACTAAAAGCTCAATAAAGGAAATAATTCCTTAAAAATTAGGATGGGCGAGGCAGAGCTAAGATGGTGGCTGGAAAGCAGGAATTTACCTAAAGCTCTCCACCAGGTCCCTCCAAACACCTATAAAAAAGACTGCAAACAAATTCTAGAACTGCAGAACCCACAAAATAGCAGAGGGAAGCAGGGCTCCAGCCCAGGACAGCCTGGATGGTCACTGGGTAAGGTCTATTGCGCGGAGCTGGGAGCAGAGCTGAGCAGAGCCCAGGACAGGCTGCTCCTGGACCAACCAGACCGGGAGGCAGACATAACAGGCCCTAGCTCCCTGAATCACTGAGCTGTGGCAGTTACCTGACTTCTAACCCACAAAAGCCAAAGACAACAGAGCAGAATAGTGGGAAAAAACTGCTGAGACAGAGTGAAAGGAGTTAATAGTTGGCTACTGCCCATGGGACAGCCGAGGTGGTGCAGCTCTGAGGCTGCTTCCAGAGCTACAGCTGCAGTTGCTTCTGTCCCCAGGCCCACCTGGTAGGAGGAATTAAGTGGAGGATCAGAGCAGGAGTGCAAAGTCTGCTTGGATCTGAGGTGCCTGGGTTGTTGGTTCTTGGGGGAGGAGGAGCACTGGGGTGGCAGAGCTTGTTGTGTAGAAGTAGCTCTGAAAACAGCAGCACAGCACCCCAAGCTTAAGACAAAGTCCTATGTACTCTACAAGCAGTCACACCCTGACGAAAAGCTCAAGGGTCAAGTAGTTGGCTGGGAAAATGAACAGGCAGCAAAAACGGACTCAGATTCAGAATCAGACTTTGGAATCTTTTTTTTTCTTTTTTTGGTGACAAAGAAGACCAAAACATACAGCCAGAAGAAGTCAACAAAGTCAAAGAGCCTACAACAAAAGCCTCCAAGAAAAACATGAACTGGTCCCAGGCCATGGAAGAGCTCAAAAAGGATTTGGAGAAGCAAGTTAGAGAAGTAGAGGAAAAATTGGGAAGAGAAATGAGAGTGATGTGAGAAAAAGGAGACCCAAAAAATACTGAAGAAAATAACACCTTAAAAATAGACCAACTCAAATGGCAAAAGAGCTCCAAAAAGCCAATGAGGAGAAGAATTCCCTTAAAGGCAGAATTAGCCAAATGGAAAAGGAGGTCCAAAAGACCATGGAAGAAAATATTATGTTAAAAATTAAATTGGAGCAAGTGGAAGCTAGTGACTTTAGGAGAAATCAGGATATTATAAAATAGAACCAAAGGAATGAGAAAATGAAAGACAATGTGAAATGTCTCACTGGAAAAACCACTGACCTGGAAAATAGATCCAGGAGAGATAATTTAAAAATTATTGGACTACCTGAAAGCCATGATCAAACAAAAGAGCCAAGATATCATCCTTCAAGAAATTATCAAGGAGAACTGCCCTGATATTCTAGAGCCAGAGGGTAAAATAGAAATTGAAAGAATCCACTGACCGCCTCCTGAAAAAGATTCCAAAAAGAAAACTTAGGAATACTGTTGCCAAATTCCAGAGCTCCCAGATTAAGGATAAAATACTGTAAGCAGCCAGAAAGAAACAATTTGAGTATTGTGGAAACACAATCAGGATAACACAAGATCTAGCAGCTTCTACATAAGGGATTGAAGGGCTTGGAATATGATATTCTGGAGGTCAGTTGAGCTAGGATTAAAACCAAGAACTACCTACCTAGCAAATCTGAGTATAATGCTCCAAAGTAAAATATGGATTTTCAATAAAATAGAGGAATTTCAAGCTTTTTCAGTGAAAAGACCAGAAAAGAATAGAAAATTTGACTTTCAAACACAAGAATCAAGAGGAGCATGAAAAGGTAAACAAGAAAGAGAAATCATTAGGGACTTATTAAAGTTGAACTGTTTTGTTTACATTCCTACATGGAAAGATGATATGTATAATTCATGAGACCTCAGTATTAGGGTAGCTGAAGGGAATATACATATATGTACATATATGTATATGTATAATTATATATGTTTGTGTGTGTGTGTATGAAAGACTGATATCTAAAAAAATAAAATCAAATTAATAGATGAGAGAGGAATATTTAGAGAGGAAGAAAGGGAGAGATAGAATGGGGTAAATTATCTCGCATGAAAGTGGCAAGAAAAAGTGGTTCTGTAGGAAGGGAAGAGGGGTCAGGCGAGGGGGAGTGAGTGAATCTTCTCTAATTGGATTTGACTTGAGGAGAGAATAATATACACACTCATATGAGTATCTTACCCCACAGGAAAGAAGGAGGAAGGAGATAAAAAGGGGGGAATGATAGAAGGGAGTGCAGATAGGGGGAGAAGGTAATAAAAAGCAAACATTTTCTAAAAGGGACAGGGTCAAGGCAGAAAATTGAATAAAGGGGGACAGGATAGGAGGCAGCAAAATATAGTTAGTCTTTTACAACATGAGTACTGTGGAAGGGTTTTGCATAATGGTACACATGTGGCTTATGTTGAATTGCTTGCCTTCTTAGGGAGGGTGGGTGGGGTGGGAAGAGGGGAGATAATTTGGACCTCAGTGTTTTAAAAGCAGATGTTCAAAAAAAGTTGTTTTTGCATGCAACTGGGAAATAAGATATACAGGCAATGGGGCATAGAAATCTATCTTGCCCTACAAGAAAATAAGGGAAGAGGGGATGGGGGGGACGTGGGGTAACAGAAGGGAGTGCTGACTGGGGAATGGGACAATCAGAATGTATGCCATCTTGGAGTGGCTGGGGAGGGTAGAAATGGGGAGAAAATTTGTAACTCAAAATGTTGTTGTGGAAATCAATGCTGAAAAATAAAAATATTTTAAAAAAGAAAAAAATTAGGATCAGGCAAGTAGAAGCTAATGACTATGAGATATCAAGAATCAGTCAAACAAAATTAAAAGAGAAAAAAAAAATAGAAAACATGTAAAATAACTCATTGTAAAAAACAACTGACCCGAAAAAGAGATCCAGGAGAAGTAATTCAAGAATGGTTGAACTACCTGAAAGTCATGATAAAAAGAGATCTTGGAAAGCATTTTTTAAGAAATTATCAAAGAAAACTACCCTGATATCCTAGAACCAGATGGTAAAAGTCATTGGAAGAATCTACCAATCGTCTCCTAAAAGAGATCCCAAAATGAAAGCTCCAAGGAATATTGTAGCCAAATGCCAGAACTATCAGGTCAAAGAGAAAATACTGCAATCAGCTAGAAAAAAAATTCAAATATTAAAAAACTACAGTCAATATTACACAGAATTTAACAGCTTCTACATTAAAGGATTGGAGAGCTAGGAATGTGATATTCTAGAAGGCAAAAGAGCTTGGATTACAACCAAGAATCAAATACCAAGAAAAAAATTGAGCATAATCTTTCAAGGGGAAAGAATGGACATTCAAGGAAATAGGGAAATTTCAAGCTTTCCTGATGACCACAGCTGAATAGAAAATTTGACTTTCAAATAGTGAAAAAAGAAGCATAATATGTAAAATAGGAAACAAAAAAACACATTATTCAATAAAAGTAAACTATTTATATCCCTACATGGAAAGATGATACATGTAATTCTTAAGAATTGTATCTCTATTGGGGCAGTTAGAAGAAGTCTATTAGAAAGTGTGGGTATAAGTTGACTTTGATGTGATGATATAAAATAGGGGTGAAAAAATATTGTACTGGAAGAAGACAAAAGGGGAGGAAGAATGGGGTAAATTATATCACATGAAGAGGCATGAAAGACCTGTTACAGTAGAGGGAAAGAAGAAAGAGGTGAGCATTCTTTGAACCTTATTCTCATAGGATTTGGCTCAAAGAGAGAACAACATATACACTAAGATAAACAAATCTATCTTTACCTATAGGGAAGTAGGAGAGGAAAGGGAAAAGAAAAAGGGGTGGGTGATAAAAGGGAGGGCAGATTAGGGAGGCAGTGATCAAAAACAGAATACTGATGAGGAGGGACAGGGTGAAAGGAGAGAGAGAAAAGTATAAACAGGGGAAAATAGGATTGAGGGAAATACACAGTTAGCAATCATACTGTGAATGTGAAATAGGATGAAGTCTCCCATAAAATGTAAGCAGATAGCAGAACGGATTAAAAACTAGAATACTACAATATTTTGTTTAAAAGAAACACATTTGAAGCAGAGAGACACACATGCAGTAAAGGTAAAAAGCTGGAGTAGAATATGTTATGCTTCAGTTGAAGTAAAAAACAAATCATGATTAGCAATAAACAAAAGCAAAAATTGATCTAATTAAAAGAGACAATGAAGGAAACTACATCTTGCTAAAAGGTACCATAGAAAATGAAGGAATATAATAGTAAACATATATGAACCAAGTGGAAGTTAAGTGAGTTACAGAATAAATAGCAAAACTAAACTAGTGGGAGAGCTCAAGCTCCCCCTCTCAGAAGTAGGTAAATGTAACCACAAAATCAAAAAGAAAGAAGTTAAGGAGGTGAATACAATTTTTAAAAAGTTAAATATGATATTCTTCTAGAGAAAATTGAATGAGGATAGAAAGGAATATACATTTTTTCTCAGCAATACAAGGCATCTACACAAAATTAGACCATGTTTTAGAGCATAAAACCTCGCAATCAAAAACAGAACGGCAGATGTATAAATGCATCTTTTTCAGATCATGATGCAATAATAATTATATATAATGAAATGCCGTGGAAAGATAAATTAAAAACTGTCAACTAAATAATCTAATCCTAAAGGATGAGTGGATCACACAATAAATTATAGAAATGATCAATAATTTCATCAAAGAAAATGAAAATAAAGAGACAATATACCAACATTTATGTGATGCAGACAATTCCAAAAGACTCACGATCGAAAACGCTACCAACATCTATAGAAAAATCTATGGAGTCTGAGTGCAGATCGAAGAATATTACTTTTACTTCCTTTTTGTGGCTTTTCTTTTTTTGCTTTGTTTCTTCTTTTACATGACTAATGTGGAAATATGTTTCCATGATCACACATGTGTAAATGTAAAACCTGTATCATATTACTTGTTGTCCTGAGGAGATGGGAGGGAATGGAAGGAGAAAAATCTGGAACTCAAAATCTTATTTTAAAAAATCTTATAAAAAACATTGACAGTTATCTTTACATGTAATTGTAAAAAATGTAATAAGATTTACAATAAATACATAAACAAACGAATGAATGAGGGGCCATAAAGATCTTTAAGGACATTTCCACATATGTGAAGCAAAGAAGAGAATGTAACAATAATTCAAATTATATATATATTTTTTTTACTAAATGAGCCATATAATTTCTTTTATTCTTTGCTTTCCTTTGCAACAGACACAGATGGTGAAAGATAGACATTCTAAATCTTGCTTTAGAATGATGTCATTGGTCAATGCTCATGTAGTTGGTTTATTTCTAGTATTGTTCATTTGTTTTCAAGGAAATGATAAGATGTTCCAGTGTCCTCTGAAAACTCTTTCATATGCTTTAAGTTGGGGAATAAAAGACATTAAATGATCAGACTTATTCTGTGCCTTTTTTTGAAAAATCCCATATAGAGTTAATTGATTTTGCCTTGTAACTGCCTAAGTCATGGTTCTTTGGCTCTGAAATCAGTTCAGAAATACTGACAGCCTTGAATAAGTTAAATTTAGACATACTCTTCTGCTAATTACTCTTTTATTCTTGCCTCAAGGAAATCTGTTATTCTTGAAGGATACAGGTGGACAAAGGGGAATTAGGTTTACTCTCTTTATATCACCAAACTATTCTTCAAGCATGTTATCCTTGAAGGTTTGTTATCCAAAGAAGTCTGGTCTGCTATCTCTAACCTTGCAGAGGGACTCAAACAATGAACATCTCTCAGTCACAAGAGGGAAAGGGATTTTGTTGCTAGATCCTAATTTCCAGTTTCTAACAAATATTATCCCCCATGCCTCAGCTATTAAACCAATCGTGTAGATTTTCCCATTCATGATCTCAAGACAATCATAACATGCTCCCCACCTAAGTAGTTCTGTTTTTGTTCTGTATTCCCCAAAACTGTAAAAGAGAGCTAATCACCTGATTTTAAATCTTAGTTTTGCTGGGGAAGTTGAAATCTTACTTATTAGTAAATTCATGCTTTACCAATAAATTTGTCATGCTTGACACTGTGTGCCTCAGTTTACTTTATTTTGACTATAAGAGGTAAAGTATCTAAGTAATCTTAAAACCTACTCTGTTGTTGAAAATGTATTTTATGTAAGTACAACTAAACTGTTTGGTCTTTTCATTTATAAAATGTGTTCAGTGTTTTCATTAATTTGACATTAGTACTGCATTATTAATTTTAAGATATTCACTTCAAATTATTCACTTAAGATATTCACCCATAGTATTGGTTTTCTTGCTAGTCTTTGTTAACACTATTTTCATGTCCTAGTTGACTGACTTCTTCATCTGACATCAAAAAGGGAAGATATATAATGGATTGAAGCCCAAAAAGAGGGCAAGCACAGAACAGTTGAAGACTGAGATTTCTCCCATGAGACCTCATAAGTCAGAGACTCACAATAAACCAGGTTATGTATGTATAACATACTAAATCCAGGTCAGTTTTTAGTTGTTGCCTAGAGAAAGAGTAAAATTCAATAAAGAAGAAGCTGTAAAAATCTGTATTGCTGAGGACTGTATTTTGTTTTCACATATATTAGCTGGACATTAAATACAGACAATAAAAGGAACCTTTGGAATTCAAGAGATTGTGTGAATAAATGACATGAAAAAGAGGAGACTAAAAATGGAAATTTTCTCTTTGTAGATCTGTCTTTTTTGTTCAAAATCTAAGGAAATAGTTTACAGCAAGTACAAAGTACAAAGCTAATTTTACAGTGCCCTACAAAAAGCGTGAAATGTTTGTATTTCCATGACAGTAAAGTTGTTGATATCTGTGCTCAAAATAGGAGCTAGTCTTCTTCATAGGAGAAAATAAGTGGGCTTTAACATTCCTCTCTACTTTCTACATTATTAGAGAGAATTCAACATGTGTACATATAATGTAATTAAATTGGCTTTAAATAATGAAAGAATTAGGTACAGGGAGTGTACACTTAGAGCTTGCCAGCAAGATGACCCTGTAAGTAGGAAGAATAGTAATAAAACTAGCTAGTAATTTGTAGGGATCAAAATCTAAGAAAGTATTAAAAATAAAAAAAACAATAATTTCACATGGTTATACACAAATTAATTTGACCAACAAGTGTAATGGGGGAAATCAAGTAAATTCCCCTACTTATCTGATTTGCTGGACTATGATCTTTGGAGGCCATTTCATGAAAGGCCTGTGGCCAGGGATGAAGAGGTCCCTCTGTCCTTAAGGGGCCCTGGATGCTAATTTCTATATCTGTATTATTTTCTTAGTGGAGTATAGTCTCAAAGAGACAAAGTTAGGATGTTTCTTCCCCAAAATAGAACTTTGGGGGGCAGATTTAAAAACTAAGCTTAAAATAGCTCATATCAATGGTCTCAAACAGGGATCATCAGGGTCTCTCTCAGAAAGTTGCTCAAAGTACAAAGTAGATGGCTATTTCTTCCACCACAAAAGAAATGCTTAAGATTTAAAAATATGCCAAAACATATATAGACAAATATATGACAGGAAATAGTAAATCATCACTCCTGCCATACATATTCTCCCAGAGATTGCTGCTTAAATCATTAAAACACGAAATATTTTGTAGGACTATTAGGAATAGGTGTTTTACTTTCATTTAGAATTTATAGTATCTGAACAATTCACTCAAGCTCTGGACCTTCTAGCAAAACATTTCCTGGTATGGGCTAACTTATTCCTTTAATCTCTAGTATCCTTCTGGCAGTAGTCCTCAATTTTGATAATTTTTTTTTCATATATAATCTCCCACTCAGTACCTGGACTTATGAACTACTGTAGGTAAAATTATTGGTTCCACACAAATCTGAACCAGAACCAATATCCCAAAACTGAAACCATACTCCAGCCCCAGACTGTAGATTCAGGAACCAACCAGGGTTTATTGAATTCACCAGCAAGGGAGCCCTACCTATGTGGGCTCTGTTGTTATTTGTCCTTCATTTTTGAAGAGGACCAGTGACATCACAGGGTGATGTTTTGACTCATGTGAGAATTGGATTTAAGTGAAGCACAGTTACCCAAAGTCATAAGCCTCACTCTCTCATCAGAGTCCAGTAGCAAGTGGATGACCTTGGCAATCTTTAATGTGTGACAAAGCCCTAAGCACTCCACCGTACCTGCTTCAGCCACCTTCATGGCCATGGAAGCAAGTTGTTTTCATCTACCCATTCCTCCAGGGGAAATCTTCCATACAGGGTTGGGAGATTGAATACAAGGAGGGTCAGGGGCAAGATAAAGAAACTGCAGACAAGATGGTGTTACTTTAGCTTTCTCTTCTGCCCACAGTCCCCACCTCTTAAATTCACAAGGTTGCTACCTGACCTTGAAACATTAGTCTGAGGATTGTTATTTATTTGTGGGGAGCCACCTATTTCCTTTTTAGGCCTCTTAGATCTCTGCAAGGCAGGGTCAATTGAGAATGGGTCTATTCACACCAAGGCCGGTTTTAGGATAAGAAAACTTGGCAAAGAAAACCCGCCTATGTAGCTGATTATCTACATGAGAGATGACAGAAGGGTTTCAGCCTGGTTATCTATATGCGAGAGAAAATAAATGTTTCAATTTGGTTAGCCTTGAGTAAAAATAGTGTCTCGCTCCCAGGAACAAGGAGATAAAAAACTTTACCAATGCTTTACTGTACTCTTCTTTGAAGTCTGGATGACTCAGCAATTAACCTGTATAAAATACTGTCAGTAACTTCATTAAAGTCAGTCTATAGCTTGACTATACGACTCGCCTAGCCCCATGTCTTTGTCTTTTTGTGTCAATTACTTCATCATATATTCACGCCACTGCAGGCACATTTATTTATCTATGCTCAAAGGAAGATAGAGAAAAAAAAAGCCTAGGAATACAGCTTCAGGTTTAACTAGGTAAACATATGGTCTCTCTTCTATACATGCATACATACATATATATATATGTGTGTGTGTGTGTGTGTGTGTGTGTGTGTGTGTGTATGTATATATATATATATATGTATAAAAGGTAACAAAGCTGCTAGGGTGGATAGGAGAGAAATTCCCTGTCCTCATCTGAATTCTTATGGAACACCCAAAGGTCTTGATGGACATTTCATGATTCGGAACAAAGTATCTAGTTATTTCTGTAAAACACGATTGTGTGGAAGGCTTTGACCGCTTTAGCTGCCAATTCTTTTTTGCTCAACCCTAGCCTTCCAATCACAGGAAGTAAGCAAATCAATGAGGCATCAATTACTGCACTATTCCAAAGCTCAAGTTCCTAGGAGCCAAAAGAGTGTTGCTGTAATATCCCAAATAACAAGTTCTTCAATACTTAGGGTACATAACTCTCCACAGAGACTCTGGGCACAAGACAATTCCTAGGCATGTTCTTGAGTTGGTCCCTGTAGATTCATCTCCACACATTTTCTATGGGATAGCTCACAGACACTCCAGTCCAACAGATCACAGGGGTTTCTCCCATTCCTGCCCCCCCATTTTATTCTGCACCCACTTAAATGTTTGCTGTCCCCAGGAAAATAACAGGAGTACATTTTGCAAAGTTACACATATCCTTAATTCAGGATAGTTCTATGGTAGAATTGATTAAGGAGGCTTAAGAGTAACTGTACCTTTCCCCAGACCACACTATCTTGAAAGCATGGAAAAGTTCAAAACAACCAGAAGTAATTCTGAAGAGAACAGTGGGAAAAATTCTGAAGCTTGGGAGAGTGCCTCTCCAAACCCTATGCCAAAACAGGGCCCAATAGTAATATAGAGTTCAAAGTTAAGCAATAGGGTACAAAAATGAACAACAACAACAACAAAGAGCCTTTTCATAAAAAGCTACTATGGTGATAGGGAAGATTAAGACAAACTCAGAAGAAGATGATGAATTCAAAAAAGCCATAAGCAAAGCCCCCAAAGAGAACTGAGTATTGGAAATGGGCCCAACAAAAATTCCTAGAAGTACTGAAAAGAAAATTTTAAAATCAAATAAGAGTGGTAGAGGAAAAATTAGGTAAAGAAATGAGAGAAAAGTTAGAAAATTATGAAAAAACAATTCATGAGGGGGTAAAAGAGGTGCAAAAATACTGAAGAAAACAATACCTTAAAAAACAGAATTTGTTAAGTGGAAAAAGAGATTAACATTTCACTGATGAAACTTCACTTAAAAAGCAAAATTTGTTAAATGGAAAAAAGTCCAAAGTTAACTGAAGAAAATAATCATATACATATATACATATATATATACACACATATATATGCACACACATATATATACACACATATGTATATACATACATGTATATATACACATATATATACATATACATACACACATACATATGTATATATGCACTCAAATATTATACTCATATATGCATATGCATATATGTGTGTATACACATACATACATACACATATATGTATATACACACACAAACTCAATTGGTAATAGAAATCTATATTAGCCAATACAAGAGAGCAGATTAAAAGAAAGACAGTGGTCAGAAACAAAAAAAAAAAAACCTTTTAAGGAGAGATGGGGGAGGGAGGGGGAGAGGGAGAGAGAGGAAAAAAAAAAGAGGAGGAGTAGAAGAGGAAGAAGAAGAGCAATTGCAAGAACAACAACAACAAGAGGAGGAGGAGGAGGAGAGGATGGAGAAAGGTGTGAAGGTGAATGGGATGCACTCACCCAGAAAACAGAACCTGATGGTAGAATGGAATGGAAACCAGAATTCAGCAATATATTGTTTATAAGAGAATCACTTGAAACAGAGAAAGAAATAGATATAAAATAAGGGGCTAGAACAGAATCTATTATGCTTCAGCTGAAACAAAAATGGCAGAGGTAGTAATGATGACCTGAGATATAGCAAAAACAAAAAGAGACCTAATTAAAGGAGCTAAGCAGAGAAGCTACATTATGACAAAATATACTGAAGTCAATGAAGTAATGGCAATACTACACTTATTTGCACCAGATGGTAAACCATCCAAAATCTTAAAATAAAATCTAAATGAATTACAGGAGGAAGTAGAGAGTAAAACCAAACTAGCTGAGACCCCAGCTTTCCTCTCTCAGAGCTAGATAAATCTAATCATAAAATAAATATGAAAGAAGTTAGACCTATGGAGAAAACTGAGTGGGAATAGAAAAGAGTATACCTTTTCCCCAGCTGCACAAGGAAACTTCATAAGAATTGACCATGTATTGGGGCATTAAGACCTGACAACCAAATACAGAAAAATATTAAAAGTACCCTTTTCAGATCACAATGCAATAAACATTATATTCCATAAAGGGCAGTGAAAACACAGATTTTAAATTAATTGGAAACAATAATCTAATCCTACCTAAAGAAGGAATAGGTCAAAAAACATCATACCAACAACAACAATTTCATTAAAGAGAATGACAAAAATGAGGCAACATACTAACATTTGTGGAACACAGCTAAAACAGTACTTATGAGGAAATTTGTGTTTCTAAATATGTACATTAATAAAGGAGCAAAATAGCACACCAACTAATTAGGTATATAACTTTAAAAAAACCAAGAAAAGAAGGAATTAAAAATCCCCAGTTACACACCAAAATGGAAACCTTAAACATAAAAAGAGAGATTGATAAAATTGAAAGTAACAAAAAAAGAACTTATAAATAAAGCTAGAACCAGGTTTTATGAAAACAACAATGAAATAGGTAAACCATTTGTTAATGTTGACTTTCTTTAAAAAAGGAAGAAAAAAATTAGCAGAATCTAAAATAAAATGGGTGTATGTACTACAAATAAAGATAAAATTAAAGCAATTATTAGAAGTTATTTTGCTCAATTACATGCCAGTGAAACTGATAGTTCAAGTAAAATGGATGAATATTTAGAAAAATAAAAAATGCTCTGATTGAAAGAAGATATGATATTGGTTGTGTAGTCACTTTTCAGTTATATCTGACTCTCTGTGACCCCATTCAGGGTTTTCTTGGCAAAGGTACTGGAGTGCTTTGCCATTTCCTTCTCCATTTAATTTTACAGATGAGGAAACTAAGGCAAATAGGGTAGCCCAGGGTCACACACCTAATAAATGTCTGAGGCCAGATGTAATCATAGGAAGATGAATCTTCCTGATTCCAGGTCCTGCACTCTGTCCACTGCACCACCTAGATAGCCCTAGAGAAAATAGAATACTCAAATAACAGAATCTTCTGAAAAAAAAAATTGAAAGTCATCAATGAGCTCCCCAAGAAAAAAAATTTTTCCACAACCAGACAAATTTACCAATGGATTCTAACAAATATTTAAGGACCAATTAATTCTAATACTTAAACTATTTGGGAAAAAAATAGGTAAAGGAGTACTACCAAATTTCTTTTGTGACACATGTGTGATTTTGATAACTAAACCAAGCAGAGAAAAGGCAGAGAAAGAAATTTATAGACCAATTTTTAAATAAATATTCATGCAAAAATGTAAGTAAAATATTAGCAAGGAGTTTACAGAAATATACCACAAAGATCATAGACTATGGCCAGGTGAAATTTACATCAGGAATCTTGCAACAGTTCAGTAATAGGAAAACTATCAGCATAATTGACCACATCAATAAACAAAAACAATAAAATCATATGATTATATGAATAGATGGAGAAAAAAAGCTTTTTGGCAAAATAGAACACCCATTGCTATTAAAAAACACTGAAAAGAAAAAGAATTGATAGTCTTTCTTAACATCTATCTAAAACCAAGGGAAAGCATTCTTTATTTTTAATCAGGGAAGATAAGGCAATTGCGCTAAGTGACCCGCCCAAGGTCACACAACTAGTAAATGTCAAGTGTCTGTGGGCAGATTTGGACTCAGGTCCTCCTAAGTCCAAGGCCAGTGCTCTATTCACTGCACCACCTAGCTGCCCTGGAAAGCATTCTTAAATGAAAGTACACAAAATAGAGTTATAAAAATCAGAAGATTATACACAGTAAAAGCAATATTCTAAGGATGACCAACTGTGAAATACTTAGCTAGTTTAATCAAGACAATGATCCAAGAAAATTCCAAAGGACCTATGATGAAAATTGCTATCAACCTCCAGAGACAGACCTGATGGATTCTGAGCACATATTGAAGCATACACTTTATTTTTCTTGTTCTTTTTTTGTTTGTTTGTTTTTGTGATGTTTTTTTAAGATGGCTAATCTGGAAATACGTATTGCATGACTTCCCATGTAAAATCAGTATCATATTGCTTACTTTTTCAACATTTACAGGAGTAACTGGAGGAAGGGAGAGAATTGAGAGCTCTGAATTTTTAAAATGAATGTTAATTTTTTACGTATAATTGTCTACTGACTACTTTGATTTTTAGAAGTTTTTAATAATGATGAATGTTAGATTTTGCTTACCTACATTTTAGCAGATCATTTGACAAAATCTCTCTCTCCCTACTAGACAAGGAGAAGAATTACAGTTACCTGATAGCACTTAGGTAGTATTAGAACTGGCTAAATGTCCAGACCTAAGACATATTAAGGCTTAATTTCAACCTTAAAGAAGGTCTCTTGCACTTCTCTGACTTCAAGTCCCAACTAAAACCTTACCTTCTACAGGAAGTCTTCCCTTACCTCTATTAATTCCAGTGCCTTCCCTCTGTTTATCTCCTATTGGCTCTATTTAAAGCTTGTTTTGTATATATTTGTTTGAGGGCAAGGACTGTCTCTTACCTCTTTTTGTATCTCATTCCTTAGCACAGTGTTTGGCACATAGTAGGCCCTTTATAAATGTTTATTAATTAATTAAAATATCTATTTTAGATGAGCCTATTTGTATATATGTTTCTCCAATTAGAAGATAACCCCCCTGATGACAGTGTCTTTTTTTTTGTTTTGGTATTCACAGTATGTAGCAGCTGTTAACTGGTTGTTGTCCTTTGCTCTCAAGGAGGACCAAAATGACATCACTATGCTAGAGTCAAGTTTCAATGACCAGACCAATATGAGCTTGGAGTGCTCTACCACAGGTCAGGCATAAACAGCAGCATTTAGGTGGCTGATGAGTGGTTTCATGATTTCAGATCTGAAAGAGACAATCTAGGTCATCTAGCTTATCCCCTTTAGTGCACAGATGAGTGAACACAGTGTCAGTGAAATGAAATGAGTTGTTCAAAGTCACACAGGAGAGCTGGAATTTGAACCAAGTAATTTGACTACAAATCTAGAGCACCTTCCCACTGTAAAATTGTCTCTTTTGATTAATTGTTCAAATAATGTCCACCACAATGGTAGTTTTATTTCCTTTGGAATAAAGAATATTTTTCAGTCTCTGTTGTCATTCTCATTACTCCTTTACTTCTAAGATTTTAGATTAAAAAAAATCTCTTTAGTTAGTAAGATTTCCTAACTTATGTGTATGGATTTGCTTTTTGGATTTGTCACAGGTGTTATAGCACTTCTCTTCCTCATTTTTTTCAGCTTTTCCTGGTTGCATTTTTTTCCTTTTGAAAGAAGGAAACTGAAACTTAACTGCTCATGTAGTTCCTTTTCTTTATAAGTTCTTCAGAGCTTGCTGTACCTGAAGGGCTAGCTCCGTGAAATGTTATCACATGACTTGAATTTGATCTTTGCAGCACTTGATGATAGTTGTGTAAACATGAAGGAGAAGTCTCTTTAACTCTGTAGGGTAGGTTTTAATTGCAATTTTATCCTTCCTCCATAGGAAGAAGTAATGTGATAAGTGCATTCTATTGATATGAAATATGAAGCAAAAATATTGAAAGTGATTGCTTATTTTGTTTCTTTCTAGATATTTAATGAATTTATTTATGGTCAAAAACTTGTATTGCTTCAATGTGTCTTTTTCAATAAATTTCCACTATTTGCCCCTTTTAAATTATTATCTCACTTGCCCTACAATTTATTATGTTATACTTTTCATAGTCTGATACATTGGAAAATGAATGAGTAGTGAGCTAAATCTTAATTATTATTTTTACAGAGATGACTGTTTAAAAAAAGTTAGCTCAACATCATTTTGTGAGCTTCCAGTAATAATGAATAACAATAAACCCAAAATTACACAAAACTAACATATGTACCTAATTTTTTTAAAAGTTATTTTATTTTTAATTCATGGGAAAGAAAAACAAGCATTTCTATAACATAGTACAATATAAAAAAGGATCTTCTGCTTTTTAAATCTCCCAGCTGTCAGTTAACAACAATGGCTCTGTTTTTGTTGTTGTTCAGTTGTTTCAGTAAAGTGTGATTTTTGTGACCCCATTTGGGGTTTGCTTAGCAAGGATATCACAGTGCTTTAGCATTCCTTTCTCCAGCTCATTTTACAGGTGAGGAAACTAATGCAAACAGGGTTAAGTGACTTGTCTAACACCACACAGCTAGTAAAATTCTAAGGCCAGATTTGAACTCAGAATGATGAATCTTCCTGACTTCCAGGCCTGACATTCTATCCATTGTTCCACTTAGCTACCCAACAACACCAAAAGTAAACAATAAAATATGATTAGCCCAACCAAAATTTGCTAAACCAAGCTATTTGTTTTCGAACCGACGAAGTTACAGGGGAGAAATTGAGAGAGAGAGTGTGCCTGCGTGCGTGCGTGTGTGTGTGTGTGTGTGTGTGTGTGTGTGTGTGTGAGAGAGAGAGAGAGATAGAGAGACAGACAGACAGACAGACAGAGACAGAGAGACAGAGAGAGAGACAGAAACATAGACAGAAAGACAGAGAAAGAGAGAGAAAGAGAGAGAGAGAGAGAGAGAAAGAGAGAGAGAGAGAGAGAGAGAGAGAGATCAAAACAATATAAGGAAAAATGTTCTTACAATTTGATCTGTACGATATTGAAATGGGTCACCTGAGGAGTATCAACTTATATGCCTCTGGAAGTCTTCAAGTGGAAAATTTTTGCAGGGGAGATATTGTAGATGGGCATTAAACCTCAATTTGGATGATAGCTAATGTAAGCCTCAACTCTAAAATTCTATTATTTAACATTAGGGTTGGTTTCTTTTTTTTGTATTACAAAATTTTTTTTTATTTTATAAAGGAGTATTCACCATAGTGTTCTATTAAAGAGAACTTTCCTCCATCACTGCATATAAAATATGAATGTGTTTTAATAATGAAAATAATATTACCCATTCACAGGGATTATGTTGATGGCAGTGTCTAGAGGGCATAAACTTTGAGATGTTTCTTTACTAAACATTATTGAAGATGGATTTGTGCCTCACTAGGTCATTCTGATTAGCATCTCAAAAGGCTGCTCTGCCTGCCAGTAGTCATCCTAGAAGATCTAGTGTTACTCATCCTGAATTGCATTATAGCATTCCAAGCACTCTGCCTGATTCTCCCATTTATAGCCCTGAGTAATTTTTTGAAAATCCTGTGACAATCAATAGCAATTTAACACTTTCAATTTTTCACTCTTAAATTATTTGTTAATCATACTTTCTAAGAGAAGAGGAAAGGAAGGCAAAGCAGAGTAATTATACATAAAAAGGGGCCAAATTTCCTCCTCCGCTATCTCTCAGACCAAAGCAAATAGCATAGGTTAATATTGAGTACCTCACTTAACACATCACCTAGGGAAGGCTTTATGTCAGAAGTAGCATTAGAACAGAGTTTTAAAGAAATTCAACAGTTGTGAGGACTTGTGAGGTGAGAATTCTTAGCTTAGAGAAATGCGAAAGAAAATGCACAGAGGTAACGTAGTACAGAGATAAATAAATAAGTGATGTGTAGTTCTTTTTGCTTGTAATCTCAAATACCTATAAAGAAGCAGTATAAGAGACATTTGAGGTGACAGGATTGTATATGGGCCTTGCAAGACAGCAAAAGAATTTTAATTTTACTTGGTAGTCAATAAGCAACTGTTAGAAGAGTTAGAGAATTACAATATGAACAGATTGATGCATGAAGAAAATTAGGATGACAGTGGTGTTAAGTTTAGGGTTGAGGGAGGAGAAAGTGGGCACTAGAAAAACCTTTTTTGAAGTTATTGGAATAATTGGAATAATCCAGGTAAGTGTACACTGTGTGTACACTGAAGACATGTACAAGTTTGGGAACGTGTGTGTGTGTGTGTGTGTGTGTGTGTGTGTGTGTGTGTGTGTGTGTTTTGGTGGTGGGGGAGCACTTAGGTGCTATAGTGATCTATTTTTATCAAGGATCTTAGTGGAACCACCGCATCTGATTTCAGTAGACAAGGGACTTTGTGAAGCACTGGGAATAGCACATGAGACAAAGTCAAGTAGAAGCAATGAGCCTGCCCAAATGGAAAAGTAATTCCTGGTGGATATTGCATAATTTTAAATGACCTCAAAAATTAATTTTCCAGATATTTCAGAAAGCCAATGATTGTGTAGTTATAAAACCAAAAGGAACGTTAGTGATGAATAGTGGGGGCGGAGCCAAGATGGCCACATGAAAACAGCTTCTTACCAGAGCTCTCTCACAAGTTCTGTCAGATTCCTATAAAAAAGTGAATTTGAGCAGATTTGAGAGAGTTAGAAACCACGAGCAGTCTGAGTGGGGCAAATTTTCCAGCCAGGAGAGTCTGAAAGGCTGAAGGAATGAATCTGTGGGCTAGGAGAGAGCTCGGCATGTGGAGCTGCTCCAGACAGGAACAAAGCGGAAGCAGCTGGCCGGGAAACCCGCTTGGGAGACAGGCTGGGAGAAAGCCAGGTGCCCGAAACCAGCGGAGATCCCCAAGTCTCCCAACACAGGACAGCAGTCTGTGGAAGTGACTAGAGGCAGCTCAGTGCCACCAGCTGTGAAATACCAACTCCTGAGGCTTGCAGCCTGAAGGTATGAAATGCTTCTTGATCTTCTGAGAGACATAATGGCCAGGTAAACGGCTCTAATCCCTCCCCTCCCCACCCAGAGAATTCCTCAGGGGAAAAAATGCTGGAATAGAGGTGACAGAAGTGGGGCTTCAGTGGCCGAGTAGTGGGAGTACCTGAGTCCAAGAGGGGCAGAGCCAGCAGGGGTCAACACCAGGAGCCCAGATGTACTCTTGCTCCCCCAGGGGAAGTGCCAGACATCCAGCTCAAACAACAAAGAGCTGAGACCATTGCTGAAGAGCAATAGTGCTGGAGAACAGCCCCAGGGGAAGAGATTTAGGGCAGCCAGACCCCCTCCCCCACACCTCAGGAAACTGAAGGCTATAATTCACAAAGCCAACAATGAGACTCAAAATCACCAGAATAAGAAAGCTGGAACAGAGAGCCCCTTGCCCCAAAAGCAGAAATTTATTGTAAAGCCAGGAAAAGGCTAACCAACATGAAGAACACAAAAAAACCAAGGACCATTGATTCTTTTTATGGAGACAGGCAGGATCAAAATACCAATTTGGAGGAGGATAACAGTGACACTATATCCACATCTGATACCTCAAAAGGTAATGTGAACTGGTCTTCAGCCCAAAAAGCATTACTGGAAGAGCTAAAGGAGCATTTTAAAAATCAAATTAGGGAGGTAAAAGAAAAAATGGAAAAGTGGAAAAAAATGGAAAAAATGGAAAAAAAAATCCACTGACGAAATCAACTCCCTAAAGAATAAGATTGGCGAAATGGCTACTGAGATTCAGAATCTAAATAGAGAAAATGACACCCTGAGAGGTAAAATCAACCAATTGGAAAAGCAGACTCAAAAGCAAAATGAAGACAGTAACTCATTAAAAATTGGAGTTGAGTAAGTGGAAGCTAATGACTCTATGAGGCATCAAGAAGTAGTAAAACAAAATGTAAAGAATGAAAAAGTAGAAAAAACATGTGAAATATTGGATTGGGAAAACAAGTGACTTGGAAAATAGATCCAGGAGAGACAATTTAAGATTTATTGGTCTACCAGAAATCCATGATTAAAAAAAGAGCCTTGACAGTATCTTCGAAGAAATTATCAAAAACAACTGCCCAGAGGTCCTAGAACCAGAGGGTGAAATAGTCATTGAAAGAATTCACTGATCACCCCCTGAAAGAGATCCCAAACTGAAAACTCCAAGAAATATTATAGCCAAATTTCAGAATTACAAAATCAAGGAGAAAATACTGCAAGCAGCCAAAAAGAAACAATTCAACTATCGTGGAACTACAGTCAGGATCACCCAGGATCTTTCAGCTTCCACTTTAAAAGACAGGAGAAACTGGAATATGATATTCTGAAGGGCAAAGTAGCTAGGACTACAACCTTGGATCAACTACCTAGCAAAATTAAGCAGAAGTTTTCAGGCAAGGAGATGGACATTCAATGAAATAAGGGAATTCCAGACCTTCCTGATGAAAAGGCCAGAACTCAATGGAAAATTTGATTTCCAAATACAAAACTCAAGAGAGACATAAAAAGGTAAACAGGGGAAAAACCCCTACAAACCTTACTAATCAATAAGGGCAAATTATTTGCATCTATATATAGAATTACATCATTTATGTATGTTTTATATGTATACATATATATGTCAATCATGAGAATAGTGCAGGTATTATGACAATTGAAAGGGATACACATAGACTGTGAATGGCTGTTTAAAATAACTGATATAAGGATAAAAACCATAATTAAGAGATGTAAAGGGAGGGTTTTGAGAGAGGAGGTAAGGAGGTAGTAGAAAAGGGTAAATTACAGCAAATGCAAAGGCACAAAAACACATTTTAGTAGAGGGAAAGAAGGGAGGGAGAAGAGCAGTATTTGACCCTTACTGTCATCCGATCTAGTTCAAGAAGGGAATAACATACCTTGATAAGTATAGAAATCCAACCTGTCCTACAGGAAGTAGGAGGGGAAAGGGGGAAAAATGGAGGGGGGTAGTCAGTAGGGAGGGGAGAAGTAGCAAGTGGGAAATGGTAAGACAAGGGAGGGGAATAAAGAGGGAGGGTAAACTGAGGAAGGCGGCAGTCAAAAGCAAAACTGTGTTGAGGAGAGGAAGGGGAAAAGGAGAAATAAAAGCATAAACAGGGGGAAACAGGATGGAGCAAAAGACACAGATAGAAATCATAACTGTGAATGTGAATGGGATGAACTCTCCCATAAAATGGAAGCAGATAGCAGAATGGATTAAAAACCATAATCCTACAATATACTGTTTACAAGAAACACATTTGAAACAGGGGGATACACACAGGGTAAACGTAAAAGGCTGGAGTAAAATATATTGTGCCTTAGCTGAAGTAAAAAAAAAAAAAGCAGGTGTAGCAATCCTAATCTCAGACAAAGCAAAAGTAAAGATAGATTTAATTAAAAGAGATAAAGAAGAACACCTGCTAAAAGGCACCATAAACAATGAAGCAATATCGTTTAACATTTATGCACCAAGTGGTATGGCATGCAAATTCTTAGAGGAGAGGTTAAGGGAGTTACAGGAAGAAATATACAGCAAAACTATAATACTGGGAGACCTCAAACTTCCCCTTTCTGAACTTGATAAATCTAAACTCAAAATAAATAAGAAAGAACTTAAGGAAGTAAATAGAATTTTAGAAAAGGCAGATATGATAGACCTCTGGAGAAAACTAAGTGGGGATAAAAAGGAATATACTTTCTTCTTGGCGGTACATGGCACATACTCAAAAATTGACCATGTACTAGGGCATAAAAACATCACAATCCAGTGCAGAATGGCAGAAGTAGTCAAAGCATACTTTTCAGATCATGATGCAATAAGAATTATTTGTAACAAAGAACCATGGAAAAATAAGCTAAAAATTAATTGGAAACTAAATAATCTAATTCTAAAGAATGAGTGGGCCAAAGAAGAAATCAGAGAAACAACTAATAACTTCATTCAAGATATTGACAATAATGAAACAACACACCAAAACTTATGGGATGTAGCAAAAGCAGTTCTTAGGGGAACTTTTATATCTCTACATGCTTACATGAATAAAATAGGGAAAAAGGAGATCAATGATTTGGGCATACAATTGAAAAAGCTAGAAAAAGAACAAATTGAAAATCCCCAATTAAATACCAAATTAGAAATACTGAAAATCAAAGGAGAGATTAATAAAATTGAAATCAAGAAAACTACTTAATTAATAAATAAAACAAAGAGGTGGTTTTATGAAAAAACCAATAAAATTGATAAAACTTTGGTCAATTTGATTTAAAAAAAGAAAGAAGAAAATCAAATTACCAGTATCAAAAATGAAAAGGGTGAGTTCATCTCCAATGAAGAGGAAATCAAAACAATAATTAGGAATTATTTTGCCCAGTTATATGCCCATAAATTTGACAACCTTAGAGATATCGATGAATATCTACAAAAACATAAATTGCCCAGGTTAACAGAAAAGGAAGTAAAATTGCTAAATAACCCCATCTCAGAAAAAGAAATTGAGCAAGCCATCAATGAACTCCCCAGGAAAAAATCTCCTGGGCCAGACGGTTTTACATGTGAATTCTAAAAGACATTTAAAGAACAATTAATTAGTATACTTTGTAGACTATTTGGGAAAATAGGTGAAGAAGGAGTCCTACCAAATTCTTTTTATGACACAAATATGGTAGTAATACCCAAACCAGGTAGAGTAAAAACAGAGAAAGAAAATTATAGACCAATTTCTCTAATGAATATTGATGAAAAAATTCTAAATAAAATATTAGCAAAAAGATTGCAGCAACTTATCACCAGAATAATACACTATGACCAGGTAAGATTTATTCTAGGAATGCAAGGATGGTTCAATATTAAGAAAACTATTAGCATAATTGACCATATCAACAACAAAACTAGCAGAAACCATATGATCATCTCAAAAGATGCAGAAAAAGCCTTTGACAAAATACAACACCCATTCCTATTAAAAACACTGGAAAGCATAGAAATAAATTGAGCCTTCCTTAAAATTATAAATAGCATCTACCTAAAACTATCAACAAGCATCATTTGTAATGCGGATAAGCTAGATGCATTCCCAATAAGATCAGAGGTGAAACAAGGATGTCCATTATCACCCCTACTATTCAATTTGGTACTAGAAACATCAGCTGTAGCAATAAGAGAAGAAAAAGAAATTGAAAGAATTAGAATAGGGAAATAAGAAGCTAAATTATCACTTTTTGCAGATGACATGATGATTTACTTAGAAAATCCTAGAGAATCAAGTAAAAATCTACTTGAAATAATAAACAACTTTAGCAAAGTTGCAGGATATAAAATAAACCCACATAAATCCTCATCATTCCTATACATTACTAACAAAGCCCAACAGCAAGAGATAGAAAGAGAAATTCCATTCAAAGTTACTGTAGACACTATAAAATATTTGGGAATCTATTTGCCAAGACAAACCCAAGGCCTATACGAACATAATTATGAAACATTGTCCTCACAAATAAAACCAGATCTAAATAAATGGAATAATATCAGTTGCTCATGGTTAGGCCGAGCTAATATAATAAAAATGACAATTTTAACTAAATTAATCTATCTATTCAGTGCCATACCAATTGAACTACTAAAAAATTATTTTACAGAGCTGGATAAAACAAATAACAAAATTCATCTGGAAGAATAAGAGGTCTAGAATATCTAGGGTATTAATGAAAAGAAATGCTAGAGAAGGTGGCCTAGCCATACCAGATATTAAACTGTACTACAGAGCAGCAGTCATCAAAACTACCTTGTACTGGCTAAGAAACAGAGTTGTGGATCAGTGGAATAGGATGGGTACACAAGACGGAGAAGTCAACGACTATAGCAATCTACTCTTTGATAAACCCAAAGAGGCCACGTTCTGGGCTAAGAATTCACTATTTCACAAAAACTACCAGGAGAATTGGAAAATGATAGGGCAGAAACTGGGCATAGACCAATATCTTACACCATATACCAAAATAAAGTCAAAATGGGTTCATGATTTAGGAATAGGCTGAAACTATAAGCAACTTGGGAGAGCAAGGAAAAGTTTACTTATCAGATTTATGGAAAAGAAAAGAGTTCATGACCCAACAAGAGACAGAGAACATTACAAAATGCAAAATGGATAATTTTCATTATTTTAAATTGAAATGTTTTTGTACAAAAAAAAAGCCAATGCAACAAGGATTAGGAGGGAGGCAGAAAATTGGGAGAAAATCTTTACAACTAATGTCACTGATAAAGGCCTCATTTCCAAAATATACAGGGAACTGAACCAAATATATAGGAATATAAGTCATTCCCCAATTGAGAAGTGGTCAGAGGATATGAACAGGCAGTTTTCAGAGGAAGAAATTAAAGATATCTATAGACATATGAAAAAATACTTGAAATCACTACTATTAGAGAATTGCAAATCAAAACAACTCTTAGATACCATCTCTCTCCTGTCAGATTGGCTAAAATAACAAAACAGGAAAATGATAAATGCTGGAGAGGATGTGGGAAAATTGGAACATTGTTACATTGGTGGTGGAGTTGTGAACTGATCTAGCCATTTTGGAGAGCAATTTGGAACTATGCCCAAAGGGCTATAAAAATGTTCATACCCTTTGACCCAGCAATACCACTCCTAGGGTTGTATCCCAAAGAGATCACACAAGTGGGAAAAGGACCCATATGTACAAAAATATTCATAGCAGCTCTTTTTGTAGTAGCTAAGAATTGGAAATCAAAGGGATGCCCATTAATTGTGGAATGGCTGAAGAAGCTGTGGTATATGAAGGTAATGGAATATTATTGTGCTATAAGAAATGGGGATGATACGGACTTCATAACAACCTGGAAGAACCTACACGACATAATGTTGAGTAAGTGGAGCAGAGCCAGGAGAACATTATACACAACCACAGATATATGGATTCTGTGATAACTAACCCTGACAGTCTTTGCTCTTCTCAGCAACACAATGTGCAGAGACAGCTACAAAGGACTCATGATGGAGAGTGCTGTCTACATCCAGAGAAAGAACTATGAAGTATGAATGCAGATCGAGGCACATTTCATGGTCGCCTTTTTCTCCCCACTTTTTTTTTCTCTCTTTTGTATTTGTTGTTGGGTTGTGGGGTTTTTTTTTGGTTCTGTTTCTTCTTTCTCATGATTCATTTCATTGGTCATAATTCTTCTCCACAACTTGACTAGTGTGTAAATTAATTTAATGCCAAGTTATACGTGGAAGTTATATTGGATTCCACGCCATCTTGGGGAGGGAGGATGGGAGGGAGGGAAGAAAATCTGGAACTCAAAATTATGTAGAACGATGTGTTGCAAACTAAAAATAAAAATTAAAAAAATGAAATAAAAAGAAGGAATATTAGTTATTTTCCAAAAGAGTGGAAAATATGAGTGATAGTAATTCAGCTAAAAATTAAAATGAAAAGTTGAATGAAAGGACAAAATAAATTACCGGTATGGTTTTCTCAGTATTAAAAGAAGTTTCTGAAAATGACCTTTTTATATGTTCGGGTCATAATCTATGAAAAAAATGTGGGTCTTTGGCACATTATATTTTCCTAGTCACAAACAATTGTGAGATGTATTAATAGAGACATGATATACAGAAAGATGGAAGTGGCATTCATGCTGTTCTATTACATGGCCAGACAGTGTTGCCTTCTCGTTATTTTATTTTAGGAAAGACATTGAAGGATTCTAACCCATTCAGAAAACAGTTAAGAGGGTGGTGAGATGGCTGGAAAGCATAAAATACAAGGATCATTTAAAGGAATGAGTGGGATGTTTAACTTGAACAAGGAAAATAATGGAGAGAAGGGTAAAAGGGATGTAGAAGGGGGATTTGATTTTTTTTTAACTTGGTCACAATAGACTGAACTCAGAGCACTGTATGAAAGCTGAAAGGAATGTCAAAAGCCACTTCCTAATGGACACTCATTTTCTTTTTAGGTCTTGTTCCCTAAAGAAAATAGTACTATAAATATTTCTGTATATATGGGATCTTTCCCTTTCTTTGACTTTCTTGTTAGTATGCCTCGTAGCATTTATTACTGAATCAAAGTATATATCCAGATTGGTGATGTTTTTAATATCCTTCTAAACTGTTTCCTAGAATTGGTGAACCAAGTGAACAGAATAAACACTAAAAAACTATTGGTGGAATTTTGAATTCATATTCCTATTAGAGGTAATCTAAAGCAATTTCTTCCAAAGAGGAATCCCTTCTCTGATAAGCAGTCATCCATTTGAATCCTTCCAGGAAATACAAAGGGAATAGTTTTGCATGGCTTTAATTTTTATGAATTTTGGTTTTCTTTTTTAGAGCTGAAATCTACTGTTTTTCAGGTTTCACCCAGTACTCTTGAGTTCAGCCCACTATGACAAAGCAAAACAAATCTAATCCCCCTTCCAAATCATTCTTTATTGTATCATATTCTTTTCTCAATCACTTTTCTTGGTTGTGTTAAACATTCCACTAGTTCCTTTAAATCATACCTGTATAACATGTTTTCTAGCCATTTCACCACTCTTTTAACTATCATTGTTCTGTAAGGAATGATAAAGCATAGTTAGGTGACACAGTAAATAGAGTGCCATTCCTGGAGTCAGGAAGACTCATCTTCCTGAGTTCAAATGTAGCCTTGGACACTTACTTTCTATGTGACTTAGGGGCAAGCCGCTTAACTCTGTTTCCCCAATTTCCTCATCAGTAAGATGAGCTGGAGAAGTAATTGGCAAACCACTCCAGGATCTTTGCCAAGAAAATCCAAAATGGGGCCACAAAGAGATCTACCTAACTGAAAAAAACTGAACAAGGAACGTGAAATATGATAAAATTCAGAGAAACACTGGAAGAATTATCAGACCTAATGCATAGTAAGCAAAATCAGAAGAATGTCTTGCACTATGACCACAATAATATCAAAGCTAACAACACTAAGAGATGTGAGAATTGTGGTCAATGCAGTGATCATCATATTGCTACTTCAGAAGAATGACTGTGAAGGATGCATACCATCTCATAGCCGTTGAAAAATTAAGACGTCTTCAGATATAATGCACATGTTGATTTGTTTTGCTTAACTCATTTCAAGTTGATTTTGAGAAAGAATAATGTGAGAATAATACTATTCTAATATAGTGCCGATTATTTTTTACTAAAGAATGCATATTAGTGTGCCCATATTTACATAGCTATCTTTATCTTTTAATATCTTTGTGAATTTATGGGATTAGAGTGAAACCTCAGATTAACATTAATTTCCATTTCTCTTGTTACTAATTAATAAAATAGTGATTTGGGTAATTTTTAAAAGCTACTTCATCCTGTAATTCCTTTTTCCAAAACTTTTTTTCAGGGTTTTTAAAAAGCCTATTGAATTTTGTAACCTACTCTGCTGCAAGGTTGGAGCCTCATCTGTATAAAATATCTTTGGCCAAGTAGTTTATTCAAAAACTGAAATGCTATTGCTCTGCATCTGACACCAGCCAGCTAACCAATCTCAGTAAATTATTCCCATTGACAGAAAACCCAATGTATTTTGAACAAAACTGTGGTGATGGATGGAGTTGAGTGGCCATTACAACTTCAGTGATTTAAGGCTTTTTACAGATAACAATTCTAGCTTTGAAGTACATAGTCTCATAATTTATTTTTACCACACATCATGCATGAATCCAAAACTAGACAGACACATTTAAAATCACAAAGAAGAAGTTGTGCAAAAGACACAAATAGTAAGCATTTTTATCCAGTCATTTCTGAGTAGTTAAGTTTGTTTGTTTGTTTTTCTCCATACCATGGTGTTGTTTCAGAACTGTTAAGAATTGCTAACCTTCCATACACCACCAATTTAAGATAATGCTATATTGACTTGTGTTCTTATGATAATTTATTTGGGGATGCAATGTTCAATCATCAACAGATTTTATGTGTCTATCATAAACATCTTCACTCATCAGTTCACCAAGTTCCAATGGTTTTCTAAGAGTCATCTTGATTGGCCAATTATTTTCATAAATTAGTTCACAAGTCTTGGGTCTCCTGTAAAAGCTACATTAATTTCAGTTACTGCTGATAAGGAAGAATAGAGTTTACTGATAGCTTTCATACTTTCAAAATCTTGTTTCATTCATCTTTTTTTTCAATTTTGTCCCAAATTATGGAAGACTAGAAATTGCATCTCTAAACACTTCCTGTGTAAAATTGCTGATTCCCATTGTTCCAATATCATTTTCAGTTGATGTCCAGTCATGCTGGTCTACTAACTTTTGAATAGCTGGTTTCAGGACATTGGTACAGAGGCCTCAGGAAGCCAAGAAGGGAGGGAGCCTGGGCCAGGGGCTCAAAATTCTTCATAGCCTTCAAACTATTATCTATTATTTCCTATAGAACTTTGCTAGTTTTGCTTTATTTTATCACACAGGAACAAATAGATTCCCTTGTTTCTTTAAATAACATTTTATATTATCAGAAGCAAAGGACAAACTAGACACATTGAAGAAAAACAGTTTCAGCACCATAGGACAAGACTAATAGAAAATTATATCTAAAGGGAAATTCATGAGGCTCCAATAAAGTGATAAATGAGTTTCAAATAAGGAATAGCTGTGAGTTTACCCCTTCACCAGATGAAATTTCAAAGATCACTTTCCAGGAACATTGAAGAAATTACGTGTCAAATCTATGGATAGGGAAAGGTTAATGACCAAACCAGAGATTGAGAGGTTCACAGGAGATAAAGTGGATAATTTCGATTTCCTTAAATTGAAAAGGTTTACATAAAATCAATGTGGACAAAATTAGAAGAAAAGCCGGAAACTCAGGAATTTTTGCCACAATTTCTCTGATAAACATCTCTTTTCTAAAATATGTAAGAAACTGAGCCAAATATATAAAAATAAGATCCCTTCCCCAATTGACAAATGTTCAAGTAATAAGGATGAGTTGTTTTCAGAGGAAGAAATCAAAGCTATTAATAGTCATATAAAAATGCTCTAAATCACTGAGTAGAAAAATACAAATTAAAACAACACTGAAGTAATATGTCACACCTTTAAGATTGGATAAGATGACAGAAAATAAAAATGACAAATTTTAGAAGAAATATGGTTAAAGAGTACAACTATGTGTAACTAATGCACTATTGGTAGAGTTGTGAACAATGGCTAGAACTTGGTCTAGCCATTCTGGAGTGTAATTTGGAAATATGTCCCAAAGCTCTAAAATGCATACTTTTTGACCCAGCAAAATGACTATTAGGTTTATACCTCAAAGATATCAAAGAAAGAGGAAAAAGATCTATATATACCAAAATATTTATAGCAGCTCTTTTTGTAGTAGAAAAGAATTGGAAACTGAGAGGATGCCATCAATTGGGGAATAACCAGACAAGTTATAACATATGAAGGTGATGGAATACTCCTTTTCTATACAAAATGATGAAGGGGATTGATTCAGAAAAACTTAGAATAATTTATATAAACTGATGTAAAGGGAAGTGAGCAGATTCAGGAGAGCAATTTACATAGCAACAGCAATATTGTAGAGATAATTATCTCTGAAAGACATAGTAACTCTGATCAACACAGTGATCCACCACAATTAGAAAGCATGCTGTTGCTCATGTCTGGATAGAGAACTGAGAAAAATAAAACTAGTTTCCCCTGAACTTTGTATGTACTTATGACAGAATGCCCTTGGCTTAAGAGTGTGACATTTAAAAAGCTTGAGGGATGTAGGTTCTGGGTAATTTATCATTTTATAAATAAGGCTAGCATGTTATTAATAAGAGGTCAGTGGCAATCTTGAATGACAAAGATCCCTCATGACAGTGGGTTCACAGTTTATATGCTCTTGGAAGAGCAGGCATTCCTGGGGGTGGCAATGAACTCTGATTAGTTAATAATTAATGAGAGAATGAATATTACAATTAGAGGCAGGTGAGGTACATGACTCTAAACATCGAAATCTTAGTCAAAGAGACATCAATTTCTGTATCACCTGTCTGACAAAAAGGAGAATCAACAAGTTTTCCCAGTCCTGTCTGAGTAAACATAATAAGCAGGAATCCACCCATTAGCCTAAACTTAGAATTTCTGTTACTGTCTTGGATTAGATCTTTAGCCTAGGTAAGTCTTTGCCTAAGATTTCCCAAACCGGTTGATTTCCAGATGAGGAAGTAGAAAAGGAGAAAAACTTTGATCTTGATTCAATGATTAGTTATTATATGCAATAGAGAAATAATCTTTCTCTCAGGAGAGATTTTTCTTTCTTTTTACCAATCATTCTTATTAGTACCTTAGTAAGTGCCCCTTTATAGAAGATATTTTACATTGATTGGCATTTGGGAGATACTAATTGTTTAATCTATATATGGACATACTGATTTTATTTTATGAGTAACAATACTGTTGTTGTTCAGTTGTGTTTGACTCTTTGTGACCCTGTGGACCATAGTACACCAATACTGTCACCCATTTTTCTTGGTAAAGATATTGGAGTGGTTTGCCAGTTCCTTCTCCTGTGGATTAAGAATGATTAAGTAACTTGCCCAGAGTACACAGCTAATGAATGTCTGAAGGTGGTTTTGAATTCAGGTCCAGCACTCTATGCAATGAGTCATCTAGCTGACCCTAGAGTCCCTCCTGGATCACTGCCTTGTCATGGCAGAGGGGTTTGCATAGTTCAATGAAACTATGAGATTTGACATGTAGGGTTACCCAAGGTAGACAAGTCATGGTGGAGAACTGTGGGAAAAAAGTGATCCACTGGAAAGGAAATGGGAAACTACTCCAGTATCTTTGTCAAAAAAACCCTACGGACAGTATACAGACTAGTAGAAGACAGAAGGGCCTGGCATGCTATGATCCACAGGGTCACAAAGAGTCAAACTGTACTGCAGAACCCCCAAAAACCTCTGGGTTACCCCTAAATCCTTGAAGAAAGTACTTGGAACTCTCTGGGGTGCAACTGTATTAATTCAAGTATAAATTGAGTGAGCCCAGAGCCTTTACTACACATAGATTTAGAACTGGAAATGAACTTAGAAGTCATCTACTCTAATACCTTCAATTGTCAGATATTGAAATTAAGGACCAGTGAATGGTTCAATATAGCACAAATATTAAATGACAGAGTTTCCACTAGAAGGTCCACTGCCCTTTTGGACGTTGTAAAAGGATGTAAAACATTCCCTGATAGTATCAACAAGTGAAATAATTTATGGTATTCCTCATCTTCTTGCTAACCCCAGTCTCATGGCCTTTCTCACTACCTTCCTGGATCAGTGTAGTAGCTTGCTAATACACCTTTCTATCTCCTCTCTCACCTTCCTTTGAAACTTCTTTAATGCTGCACTTATATGATCATTTAACTTTTTTTAAAACCCTTGAATGAATTCTTTTTTGTTGTTTTTTTTAAACAGTTTTTATTTTAAGTTTTGAATTCTAAATTCTATCCCTCCCTTCCTCATTCTACTTCCCCTCCCTGAAATGGTAAGCCATCAGACATAGGTTATACCTGTGCAATTATATGAAGCATTTCCATATTAGTCATTTTGTGCAAGAAGACTCAAATAAAAGAAAAAAAAAAGAAAGAAAGTGAAAAATAGCATGCTTCAGTCTGTATTCAATAAATATCTGCTATTTCTCTGGAAGCAGATAGAGTACTTCATCATTAGTTCTTTGGGTCCATGACTTCTTTATTTCTTTAGTTCTTGGTTTTTCAGCCCCTTTTAGAAAAATGGAGAAATGGTCTTAAAAAAACTTATTACCACCTTTCCTTTTAAGAACTTTTTCTTCCTTCCTCACTCCTTCCCTCCCTCCCTCTCTTCCTTCCTTCCTTCCTTCCTTCCTTCCTTCCTTCCTTCCTTCCTTCCTTCCTTCCTTCCTTCCTTCCTTTCTTTTTTCTTTTTTTCTTCCTTCCTTCCTTCCTTCCTTCCTTTCTTTCTTTCTTCCTTAATTTCTTTCTTTTTTCCTTCTTTCTTTCTTAACATTGCTCTACTGCACCCTTTTTTGTACTCATTATCCCATGTTCATGTTTGGCACTTAGTTGACTGTATCATTGCTCATGCTGTTTCCTATTATTCCCTGGAATGGCATCTGCCTTTCTCATTTCTGAATTCCTCTCTAATCTTTAAAGTCCAAGTAAATATCACATCCTTCTTTAATGAATCCTCATAGTCATAATGCCCTTTCCTCAATGGACTTTGCAAACACTTTGTACCTTTCTCATGCATTTCACATGCATTATTTTTATCTAATTTTTCATGTTCATCACTTCCTTAAGATTGTGTGTTTTTGAAGGGCTATATCATGTCATATAAATGTTATACATCCCTTTAAACTTGTGTTTGTAAGATTGAAGTGCATTTGTGATTTGATGACAAAAGCAGAATTAGTGTGTTTCCCATTGAGATGATTGTATAAAGCACAGATTACTGATTATATAAAGTTGATTATATGCTGATTATAAAGCACGAAGTCTATGGGTCATTATATGCATCTAACACCATTTGATTCCATCACAATTATTGCTCCTCACTTCAGACTATCCTGTGCCAAAACCTCTTCACCAAAGTGCCAAGGTAGCAACACTTTTTTTAACTTAATGCATAGCCTTGCTGTTCCCTCAACTTCATATGTTTTCCATGTTGATATGTACTTCAGCCTTTGATCAGCTGACCTTTGACTCAATTGAACATCTGCCCAAATCTGCAATTAGATCATAGTATTATCATTAGAACCCTTTTTAAAATCCATTTGCTTAAGTACGAATTAGATGACTCTGTGGTCAGCAAAAACATATCTCCCAGTACCTTTCCACTTCATACTTACCTGTCATTTTTTTTAGGTTTTTATAACAAAAGTGAAATCCTTCTAAAAGGTATACATTAATTCCTTGATAATTTTTTATCCTACTGTATGAATCAGATAAAAGTAAAAGGTAATTTATATAGCAGAAAGATTAAGAAAGAAACTGATTTGAGACCTACAGTAAGCGTAGTTTGGAAAAGATAATCATTTTAAGTTTGATTAAACATAATAAGGAGAATTAATATGACATAGGATGCTACTTTAAGAGTTATTTTATTCCTTTCTTAAGTCTCATTTCAAAGGTCCTAGATAAAAACATATTTTAAATTTGAATATTTAGTCTACTTATCTGTTTTAACCTATGTCACAAGAGATAGGAAAATATGTGATGCAACCTCCATTTCAAACTTCATTATGCTTTTTTGGACCAAAAAAAAAATCTTCTTAGCAGTGAGTGCTGAGAAGTTCTGTCAGCCAGGACCCTGAGGAAGGATTTTAGCTGGCATACTTCCCTTTTCAGTTCTGTCATTTTCTATCCCACTGTTACTAATGGCAGGATATCGGTCTCATTTGTGTCTTCTGAGTTTTGATGTTCTTTCAAGACTGAACTTGTGATCATTCAAACTAAGTATCAAGGGATGCCTAGGTAGAAGAGATCGTGGAGGGTATTCACTTGAATTTCCTTTACCTCTGAAGAAAATGTTTACCTGTGAAGAAAGCCTTAGTGGTAGGAAACTTGAAGTTCAAAAGCTAATTATCCTAGCAAACATAAATTAAACTTTTTAAAACTGTGTGTGATTACTGACATAATATTTTATAAACACATAAATTCTTTTGAAATTTAGGATAAAGTTGCCTTAGTAAAACTAACAGTTCAATAATTCACATTTGCATTTTAATATGCAAGATTCAAATGTATTTGCATTTCCTTCTAATAGTATAGTGTAGATATGAAAGAAGATTATGTTGTGTGGAGGAGGAAGAGGTTGAAAATAAATATTTCATTTTATGCTTTTTAGCTTATTTTAATGTGTTTGTATATATATAAAGAAATGATTTTTAAATTATATTATTCTAAAATCATTTTAACCATGATTCATTTTAGTTCTTGATCAGGAAAAAATATATTCTCTTCACTACATTACAATTGCACTTTAGAAATATCTAAGTTGTATATTCTAACTATGTCATTTACTAGTTGGACGACTTTGGGCAAATAACTTAATGTCCCAGAATCTGAGTTTACAAATATGTAAAATTTATGTGGAAAAGGCTTTATGGTTTAGAATAGAGGATCATTTTTCTTAATTCAGAAGTTTCTGGGAAAATGAAGCTAGGGGGAAAATGCAAAGGGTTTGAGTGTCCACTTTGATTCACGAGGGAAGAAACAATATGGAGAGAATATAATCCCATCTTATGTCTTGGCTTGGGCTTTTTAGTCCCACTTTTGGAGACGGTGGTTGGATGAAGTGAGAGGTGAGTAGAAACAGGACCTGATGATATACTAGATGGTGTGTCCCAACTTGTTTCCCGCTTAGAGGAGGAAGGGACAGAAGAGACACAGTTCTAAACATGGGTTATAGTCCAAATAGCCAGGGCACTTTATTCTAATACCTTCAGACCAAGCTCCCTGTCTCATCTCACCTCCCATTGTTATATGTGCCCAGTGCCATATTATAAACAAATAAGATGGACCTCAGATCTTCATCTCATATGATTAATAAAAAATACTATCAGGAAGAAGTTTCCCATACTTTTAGAAAAAACATAAAGGCATTCCTGTTTCAACAGGAGAGAGACACGAGAAGGAAGAGGTAGGGGGTGGGGGTGATGGAGCACTCATCCCTTAAAAAAGTTCCATAAGCAAGAGACCTATTTGGATCATACTCACGAATAAACACAAAATATCTGTAAAATAGGGAGCCTTTGATGAGAGAGATATAATATTTTATATACAAATGCCTGGATCAAACTGACACAATCCCTCGATGCAAATGAAAGCTTAGCAAGGACAGAAATAGGCTCTTTTGGGGAAATGGGGCTTCCCCTCCTATAGGTGGGGCACTCTGTACTTTGATTCATATGTTTTTACTTCACATGGAGCACACAACTGCTTAGTGTTCTTAGCTAAGAAAAAAAAACAAAACAAACAAAAACCCCCCAATACCTCAGTGTAACTTTAAAGTCAGCTACTTACTTCACCAGCAGCCATTAAGAACTCTAAGTGCATTTCTTCACAATTGTTTTACATAAGCTTTTCTTTCCACTAAGTCACCACTAGGTCAATAAATAAGAAGTGGATGATGATAAGCGTGGGGTAAATATGTAGGTCCTTCAAAAAGCCACCTTTAAAGTAAATCAAATATTTAATAAATCACTACATGAGTATGTTGAAAGTCACTCTTTCCACTTATTCAGCACTTAGCATGGTACATAGCACATAGTAGGCACTTAATAAATGTTTATTGCTTGATTGATTAATCACCTAATAACAATTACTTATCTGTTCACAGTACTTTAAGTTTTCTATCACCTTATGGGCCTTAAACAATGTATGTTCTTTGTAAATGTCTAATTTATTACAAGGCAGTTTGGGGAAATTAAAAATATTTTTTCTTCTAGTGTAGTACTAGAGTAATCAAAATTTAAATATCAATGTATTTTGTTAATAGAAGATTAGAGTTTCTATGAAGATTATAACTTCAGCCATCTTATAGGAAAAGAAAAGTTATATCTCCTATTATATAAATATATAAAATTTTAATAATGTTCTGACGAACATAGTATAAATATACAAGTAACAACAGCAGCATAAGAAATACTATTTCCCCATTAAGATAGTCGGTTCTATTTTCTGCTCTCTGGTTAGGAAATAAATTGCACTACAAAAGGGGAAAAAGTCTTGGATTCTGATTTATGCATTATAAAAAACATATCTTGTTTTCTCTCATTTTAAATAGATTATTAATAAATAAATTTATTGGATTTTATGAAGCAGAGAAGTATGCTTACATTTTAAGAATACATTATTTCTTTCTGAATAAGATGTGGAACTGAATTTGATGGGGGTAGAGCCTACATAATATATTATCATTTAATGCATCCATTTTTAGTCATAATATAGAGTGGTTGAAGTATTGTGACGCTTTCATTTTATGTAACCTAGTTTGTCCCTATATATCTATGATCACAGGAAAACTTACCTAAGATAAAAAAATTCACTACTGATATGCGGATGGGAGAATTACAACATATACATTAACTGACACTGCAACCATCATCACCTCACACCTGGACTAATTCAATGATTTTTCTTTATTGAGTTATATTCATTGAATTTAGAAGGGAAAAGTAAAAGGTTCATCATATAGTAAGACCTGTGACCCTGAAGAAACTAAGTCTTGATATGTCATTTGGGAGATCCTATCCTTTGGTTTCTTACAGTTGTGCTTGTTCAGGAAAATTCAAACTTGAGCAGGGAGAATAAAGCATATTTGATTTTTTGAAATTTCCCCAGAAAATGTTCTATGCAATAATAATATAACTACTATTTTTTTCTTCCCAGATTATTTGATCCCAAATATCATTAGCAGTTTCCATTTATGGAAAGAATTTTTAAAATACAGATAAGCACTATGTAATTATATTGATCAATATTTAAATGATAGAAAAGTAAAGCACAGGTCCAACTGTCACCACCTGCCTCCCATTCAATTACTTTAGTGGTTTGCTATTACCTCCAACATCAAATATAAAATTTTGTCTTGGGCAGTCAGAGCCCTTCACAACATCTGCCCCACCACTACCACCACCACTTTAGTCTTCTTACAGCTTATTTCCCACCCTGTATAGAAATATTGACATCACTAATGTTCTTCATGCAATACATTCCATTCCCTGATTCTGGGCATTTTATTTGCCTATTTTTCATGCCTGAAATAATTCCCTCTTCATCTCCTCTTCCTGGTTTCCCTCAAACCCTTGATAAAATTCCATAATCTACAAGAAGCTTTTCATGATCTTTGGTCCCCTTAATGCTAGTATGTTCTCTCTAAATCTCCAATTTACCCTGAATATATTTGGTTTATGTGTATCATTTGCATTTTGTCTCCCCGTTACCCATTAGACTATGAGCACCTTGAGAGTAAAGACTATAGTTTGTCTTTCTTTACTATCATTGTGTTTAACACCATTCCTGCTACATAGTGGGTCCTTAAGAAATGCTTTTTTACTGATTGACTGAAAGGTGTCATAGTATAGTCGTAGGAGTGGGGAACTTGCAGCTTTGAGGCCATATGTGACCTATATCCTTGGGTGTAGCCTTTTGACTGCATCCAAGTTTTACTGAACAAATCCTTTAATAAGGGGACTTGTTCTATGACATTTGGATTCAGTCAAAGGGCCACACTTAAGGACCTACAGAGTCACGTGTGGCCTTGGGGCCAAAGCTTCCCCACTCCTACTGTAGTGGAAAGACCTGGTCTACCTCTGATGCAAACTAATACTACAAACTAATACTACAGCAAGATGCAAGAAGGAGTTAATATACATTGGTAGATGGAGTTATCTTACCTAGAATTCCTTATACTAATGAAAATACAGGTTCTATACTCATCTCTACCTCCACTATACATCATTTAGATATCCATTTGCCTTTGAGAAATACATACATATATCCTTTTAAAAAGTATCTCATTCAATCAAAAATTAAAAAAAAAATTGATTACTTCCTCTGAAAATATTTTAACAAGCTACATGATCATATGAGATGAAGCTGTTAATATTCATGAGTGATCATAGATCTTTCTATAGCTGAAAGCTGGGAGAAGAAATGACAGAAGCTGTCTCCTAGAGTTATCACTTTAGTGGCATCCAGTATATCATTGTCATTTGAGCTGTTTTAATATTAGTGAAAAGTAGTCACTAGAAAAAAAAAAACTAAAGAACAACAACTGTTATTTATTACCTGATTGGCAAGTCACTATCTAGGCAGAAGTAAAATGCCCCTGAGACTTCCACTGTAAATTTTGTCAGACCAGGAAGAAGTTATTGTCATACCCAACATACTTTTGTTGGGGAGGCAGAGTTTTCCAATTTATGGCACTATGGTAAAAGAATTCAGACTTTCTATTTTTTTAAGCTTGTTTAATATTTTATTTTTTCCCAATTACATGTAACAAAATTTTAACATTCTTTGTTGTTTCAAATTTTGAGTTCCAAATTCTCTCCCTCCTTCCCCACTCCCCCCATTGAGAAGGCAAGTAATTTGACATAGGTTATACATGTGTAGTCATGCCAAACTCATTTCCATGTAAATCATTCTTCAAAAGAAAACAGATAAAAAAACAAACAAGAAAAATAAAGAAAAAATGACCTACATTTTGGCTCTGCTGGTTCTTTCTCTGGAGATAGCATCTCTCATCATAAGTCCTATAGAGTTGTCTTGGATCATTGTTCTGATGAGAATACTCAAGTTAGTCATGGTAGATCATCATATAATATTGCTGTTACTGTGTACAGTGTTCTGCTTGTTCTGCTCATTTTATTTTGCATCAGTTTGTGTAAGTCCTTTCATGTTTTTCCTAGAGCATCTGGTTCATTTCTTAAAGCATGCCATCTTAAAGCATTCCATCACAATCATATATGACAACTGTTCAGGCATTCCCCCATTGGTGGCCATCCCCTCAATTTCCAATCCTTTGCCAACACTAAAAGAGCCACTATAAATATTTTTGTACACATAGGTCCTTTTCCTTTTTGTTGTTTTATATCTTTGGGATACAGACCTAGTAGTGGTATTGTTTGGTCAAAGGGTATGCATGGTTTTATAGACCTTTGGGTATAGTTACAAATCATTCTATAGAATGGTTGAATCAGTATAAAACTTCACCAATAGAGTAGTCTATTAATTTTCCTACATCCCCTCCAACATTTGTCATTTGGGTTGTTTTAATTTGCACTTCTCTCATCAATGGTGAATTAAAGCATTTTTTTATTTGATTATAGGTGGCTTTGATTTCTTTGTCTGAAAACTGCCTGTTCATGTCCCTTTACCATTTATCAATCAAAGAATGGCTCTTATTCCTATAAATTTGGCTTAATTTTCTATGTGTTTGAGAAATTAAGTCATTATCAGAGAAACTCACTATTTTTTTCCACAGTAATCATTACCAATTATTTATTTCCCTCTGTCCTATTTCCCCCCCTGCTTATTCTACTCTCTCCTTTTACCCTGTCCATTCTCAAAAGTGTTTTGCTTTGGACTTTTTCTTCCCTCAAACTGGCTTCCCTTCTATCACCTGCCCCCTGCACCTTCTTTTATCTCCTTCCCTTCCTATTTTCCTGTATGGTAAGATAGATGTCTACACCAAATTAAGCATGTATATTACTTCCTCTTTGAGCCAATTTGAATGAGAATTAAGTTCATGTGCTCCCCTTACTGCCTTCCCCATTTCCCCCTACCATGTAAAATCTCTTTCAGCCCTCTTTTATGTCTTTTTATGATTTATCCTATTCTACCTCTCCCTTTCCCCTTCTCCAAGTGGGTTCTTCTTCCTCATTCCTAATGTATTTATTTTTTAGATTTTAGATGATTGTACTATCACATTCGACTCACACTGTGCTTTCTGTATATGTATACTCCTTCTAACTGCTCAGATAATGAGAAAGGTTTTAGGACTCATAAATATCATTTTCTCGTGTAGGAATATAAACAGTTTAAAACTATGGAGTCCCTTATGATATCTCTTTCCTGTTTACATTTCTATGCTTCTTTTGCATCTTATATTTGAAAGGAAATTTTCCCATTTGGCTCTGGTCTTTATATTAGGAATGCTTGAAAGTCCTTTATTTCATTGAATAATCATTTTTTCCTCCAAAGGATTATGCTTAGTTTTGATCAGTAAGTGATTCTTGGTTGTCATTCTAGCTCTTTTGTCATCCAGAATATCATATTCCTCTGATCCTTTAATGTAGAAGCTGCTAAATCTTGTGTTATCTTGACTGTGGCTCCACGATATTTGAATTATTTCTTTTTGGCTGCTTGCAGTATTTTCCTCTTGATCTGAGAGGTCTGCTATTTGGCTATAATATTCCTCGGAGTTTTCATTTTAGGGTCTCTTTCAGGACATGGTAAGTGGATTCTTTTGATTTCTATTTTACCCTCTGGTTCTAGGGCAGGTTCAGAGTAATTTTCCTTGATAATTTCTTGAAAGATGATGTCTAGGCTCTTTTTTTTAGTCATGACTTCCAGGTAGTCCAACAATTCTTAAATTTTCTTGCCTGGATCTATTTTCCAGGTCAGTTGTTTTCCCAATGAGATATTTCACCTTTTCTTCTATTTTTTCATTCTTTTGGTTTTATTTGATTCTTGATGTCTCATAAAGTCATTAGCTTCCACTTACCTAATTCTCAGTTTTAAGGCATTATTTTCTTCAGTGAGTTCTTGTACCTCCTTTTCAACTTGGACAATTCTTTTTAAGGAGATTTTCTCTTCAGTGAATTTTTGTGTATCTTTTTTTTTCCATTTAGTCAACTCTGCTTTTCAAGGCATTCTTCTCTTCACTGGATATTTGTGCTTGTTTTAACATTTGGCCTATTCTGTGTTTTCAGGTGTTATTTTCTTCAGTATTTTTGCATGTGTGTGACTCATTGACTCATTGCTATTGACTCATTTTTCATGATATTTTTGCATCACTCTCATTTCTGTTCCCAACTTTTCCTCTACCTCTCTTACTTGATTTTCAAAATCATTTTTGAGCTCTCTCATGGCCTAAGACCAATTCATATTTTTCTTGGAGACTTTGGATATAGGAGCTTTGACTTTATTATCTTCTGAGTGTGTGTTTTGATCTTCCTTGTCACCACAGTAACTTTCTATGGTCAGATTATTTTTCTGTTTGCTCATTTTCCAGCCTATTTCTTGACTCTATGCTAAAGTGGGGCTCTGCTTCCCAAGTGGAGGAAGCACTGTCCCAAGCTTCAGGTTTTTTGTATACCTATTTTCAAAGGTAATTCTGGGGACCTGTAAGTTTTTGACTTTTCAAAGTTGGTCTGATCTAGGGAGAGGTGTGCTTATTACTCTGCTGTACTGGTTTGTGAGTGACCACAAGCAATTTTTTCAACACTGAAACTGTTACCAGGGTCCCTGCTCCCCTGTGATTGTAAGCTCTGCTGTGCTAGTGCTCCTCCTCTCACTGGGACTAATATCCAGTAGACTGTGACCCAGATCCATGTATAGGCAATGCAACAGAGTCCTGCCTCTGGTGCTGGCAAAGGGACACCATGCATAGCTCTTTCTGAGCCATTGTTCTGATCCCCTTACCATCTGTGGCCTGAGACATCTGAAAACCACCACTGTTGCCACTGATTCAATCACAGTGAGGCATGCTCCTGGTTGGCTGAGGCCCCTGAGTTTCTACTTCCTTCACTAGATTGAGCTCCTTTCTTACTCTGGCACTACAGACCTTTCCTGCCAATGTTCTAAGTTTTCTTGGGCTTGAAATTTGTTTACTCCATCTTTTTGTGGGTTCTGCTGTTCTAGAACTTGTTTAGTGTAATTTTTAAAGTCATTTGGAGGGGTTTGGAGGAGATTTCAGGCAAGTCCCTGCCTTTATACCACCATCTTGCCTCCACCTCCAAACTTTCTCTTTGCTATTTTGCTACAATTGAGAATTTACTCTAGGCTGTATTGATTATTAGAATGATCAAAACTAAATTTCCATGAGGCATTGTACTAAAATACTTATTTCATTGATAATCTAATGTGGACTATAAGCAGGGGAGTTCATCCATGGCTGTGGCCAAATCGCACACCCATGAGCCCTATCATTCTCTCTTCATTTGACTAACAGTAGTAGAAACATTTGGATTCTCTACCATTTATTTGGGAACATTAAGCTACAAATGCAGGAAATTACTGTTTCATTGTATTAAATGTTGCTCCAGTTATCTGAAATTTGTCAGTGCTTCATTGAAATGTAATCATTTAAAAACAGGGGTTGCTTAGCACTGAAGGAAACTGGCCCAATAATCTTAAATTGCTGTAGAATCAGAATTATATTGGTTAAGAAATTTCATGAGTGTGAAACATTAACAACTGGTGGTGGAAAGCGTAAAAAACAACAAAGGCCTTTTGTATTATGTGTGCCAGAGGAGCAATCTCTGTCACTTAGGCAAGTTAGAAAAGTTTTTCATTAAAAGGTAATGAGATGTTACATATTGCGTGTGTTTTTGGACTTTTTCAATGTATTTATCAGATACATTGATTTTTTTTTGTTCTTTTTCTATTTTTTAAAAATGCTCTATATTATATGATATGACTCTGCCTGGGAGGGTAAGGAATATTGGGGAAAACTATTATGATATAAAATAGATGATATCAATAAAACCTTATTTTATTTTTTATAGAAATGAAATTTACCTCAATGTTTAATTGGTACCATCATTTAACCATGGAGGTATTAGAAGTTGGGAGTTTCTAACGCTTGACAGAGTCTTCTTGAAGTAACAAGCAAAAGTATGTACTTTATCTGAGAGGCAAGATGGAGTAAAGGATGGCACTGGACCAGAAGACAGTCACAATCAAAGCAATGCTTTAGAGATAGCAATGTGGCAGTGTGTAGAGGACATATATAACAAGAGAGAGAGCAGAGAAAGGGATTTCAGTAGTTTAGCTGGGATGATATGGATCTGACTAGAATGGTTGTGGTGTACGAGTGGAGAGAAGTGGAAGGATATGAAATACATTGGCAAGGTACCATTAATAAAACTTGACAACTGAGGAAGATTGAGGATAATTCTGAGGTCCTAAATCTAGTTGAATGGAAATTGGAATGATTGTGATGCCTCAACAGAAATAGGCAATTTAGGAAAAAAACTGGGTTCATGGAAAATATAAGTTCTATTTTACACATATTGTATGAAACCAAAGTTTATATGTATAATATATACATAAGTAATGTATATGGACTATATTTCAGGAGAAGAAAATAAATACTGAATCATGGATTTGGGAGTTGAAGGTGTAGAGATGATAACTGAACCAAATGGAGTTAAACAAATATTGGGAAAATGTGTAGAGAAAATAGTGAAGACAGTCTAGGATAAAACCTATACAGGGAAGACTAAAGGCATATACCACAGTTTTATAGTTAGAAGAGACCTCTGAATTCATCTAGCCCAATTCCCTTATTTTGAAGATGAGAGAACTGAGACACAGGAAAAATAAGTGATTTTGTCAAGGTCATAAATGTAGTAAGAACTGGATACAAGACTTAAGCCCAGGTCTCATGATTTTAGAACCAATGTCCATTCTACAATGTTACAGATGATATAGAAAAAAGGGCTTGAGTAGAAAAATGGTAAGAACCCAAGGTGGAGAGATTATATGGTGGGGAGCACAGCGGTCAAGAGTGAAGTTTCTTGGCAAAAATACTGGAGGGTTTTGCCATTTCCTTCTCCAACTCATTTTACAGATGAATAAACTGAGGCAAACATGGCTGTGACTTGCTCAGGGTCACACAGCTGGTAAGTGTCTGAGGCCAGATTTGAACTCAGGAAGATGAATCTTTCTGACCAAAGACTGGGCACTCTATCAATTATACTACTTAGCTCCGGAGTGGGTATCCTGTGGCCTTGAGGCCACGTGTGGCCTTCTAGGTCCTTGGGCGCAATTGTTTGACTGAGTCCAAGTTTCACAGAACAAATCCTTTTATTAAGGAGATTTGTTCTGTGAAGTTTGGATTCAATCAAAGGGTCACACTTGAGGACTTAGATGGCCACATGTGGCCTTGAGGCTAAAGCTTCCCTACTCCTAACCCAGCTAATATGGGAAGCATGAAAAAAGAGAACTTTTGGAATAGTAACTGTAATGAATATGGCTTAGAGAAAATAAAAGAAAAAAATGTTACCATGAACAAATTAAAGTCCATTTGAAATGAGATCATATAAATATATAACAAACTTAGGTGACATGGATATATGAATTTCTATAATTACATTCACCACTAAGTGAGGAACAAAGGAAGCACATGGTAGTAACAATCCAGTATTAGCATTTGGCTTGGTGTAGGATATATGAAAAGGGGGCAAGAGATTCAAGGCATTAAGGTGTAAAGTAGAATGGTTAGCTACGAAATCAAGATTTTGAAGAGATGAGATAGAATGAAAGTGAAGAATTTGGAAATTAAAGGTTTTGATGGGCTTAGATGCCAAGTTGTTTGTGGGGATATATATGTATAGATAGATAGATAGATAGATAGATTATATAGATATAGATATATATAGATATATATTGAATTGCCTACATATGAGAGCAGGTTTTGGAGTATAGAGGAAGATTGTGGATAGTGAGCCAATTGCCAAGTTCCTTGAAAGTGAGATAGATTGTCTGGGGCTTAATAGATGACAGTAATAACCAAGATCTAATTGATGAAGAAAGACAGGTAGACTTGTTAGGTGGCCACTACAATTCTTTATGCAGTTTGTAATGAAGTCTTGGCCTAATGTGGAAGCAGAGGGCATATAAAGAAGTGTAGTCAGATGTGAGATATATCCTGGAGGCAGAAAGTGAGGATTAATATATTACTAAGTCCAAAATGACAGAAGTGATTACATGTTTGTTCACTAATTGAACAGCCTCATGTACTGGGAAGTTCCTATGTAACCAATAACTAGTTTAGTCAACTTCACATGGGCAAAATATGTGAGGCTTCCCTGATAATAACCAGTTTTTCAAACTTCATCTAATCTAGGTATCTGTTTAGCAAATTTTCCTAATCAAAATGTCCACATGATCATTAAGAGAGGTCATAGTCTGGGCCAGCTGATAATTGGAATTTGGCATTTGGCATCAGATTTGATTAGGTACTTCTTTCCATTTAGTCCCTGTGAATATGCCCAGTAATAACAATCAGATATAAAGGCAGAGACCCAGAGGTCTGTTTTTTAATCCTACCATATGCCCCTGTTACAGCCTGCATTTGCTCCTGGAAGTGAAGAGCTTGGGAAAATGCATGCTTCCATCCCTATGTGTAAGAAATTACCTGTTTTGTGGTCTTTCAACACCTTAATTCCTTTTTAGTACTTGACCCATGATCTCTTCACACAGAATCTATAGGAATCAATGTTCAATTGAATCTGAAGGATGAGGGTGAGAATGAGGCATTGGTCAAAGGTAAAGCTGACATGTTGAACATGGGGGACTGAATGAATAGTGGTACTACTTGAAAGAAATAACGTAGTCAGAGGGAGGACTGAATTAGCCAGGTAAGATAATAAGCTTGGAATATGTACTTAGAGGTTCTAGTTTTCCTAAGAGTTATAGGAATAAATGAGGTTAAAGAGTCAATAGTTGGCAATGAATTAGATATCTTGATTCACATGGTTTAGTGAATAGGGTAACCTTAAATCAGAAAGGCATGAGTTCTGAAACTGATGTTGACACGTATTGTCTCTGTTACTAGGGGCAAGTTAATTAACCCTCCTCAGCTTTAATTTCTTCATCTGTAAAATGGTGAGAATAACACCTGTAACACTGACTTCACGAGTTTCTTGTTAAAGCTCAAATGAGATAATGTGTAAAGAGTATTTTGCAAAGTTAAAGTGCTAATTAGATGTCAATTATTATTATTTCCCTGGATTTATGGAACGGAATCATGAAAGCTGATGTTTATAAAGTACTTCAAGTTTTACAGTGCATTCTATGAAGTTCATATTTCATTTAATTCTCCAAACAAGTACACAAGTATTATTATCTTATAGATGAGGAACTGAGGTTCAAATAATTTTTAAAAGTTGCTTATGTGCAGTGGTTTCTTGATTCCAAGTCCAGTATTCCTTTTGCTATGCCACACTGCATAACTGCCTCTCCACAAAATGCAGCTGGGAGAATGGGAATGGAGCAAATAGGGAAGAATATTCAATTTTGTTTTGTTTTTAAGCTTATGGAAATTTTGTTTCTTTTTTTGTAGATAGACTGGAGTTAGTAAGAAGGAAGAAATGCAAAGTACATGGAAAAGTAGAAACAAAGTACTGGGAGAACCAGAAGGAGCTGAGATCATAGGATCAAGTATAAATATGTGTTCTAGAGATGAGTACTTTGATCTCTGTCACTAGAAGAAAGGCAGGAGAACTAGGGGATATGAGAAATTTTGAGGATTGGAGGAAAGGAGACCATTCTCATTGTATTCTCTGTCACCCTACAAAATTAGGATACTAAATATGTAAATATGAGAATATGTTGGAGAAGGAACTGGTACCTGCAAGAGATGGACAAATGTTGGAAACAATCACGAAGGAGAAGTAAATAGAAACTTGCTAAGAATATATAGAAGTGTTACCAAGAAAAAATGGTACCAAAGTGGAGGTTTTGCAGCATCAATTTGAACTAGATTGAATCGAATTAGATTGATTTTGTTATGTTATTCAGTAGAATTTACCTGCTGAATATCAGAAATGTGAAAATTCAGTGTTAGGGATGTAGCAAATTGTGATACAGATATTGATATGGGAAACTGATGGAGAATTCTAGGTTGACTTTATTTTTTCCATATAAATAGAAGAAAAGTGCCTTCAATTTATCCAATATACATATAGCTTAGTTAGGCAGCCCAAAATCTGCTAGAGTAAAAAGTATGTTTAGATGTGGAGCCAGAGGACCTGGTATTAAATGCCAGCTCTGCCACTTTCCAGTTGTGTGACCTTAGATAAGCTATTTAAACTCTCCAGCCTTTAGATTCCTCTTCTGTAAAATGAGGGGTTATATTAGATTACCTCTAAATCTGTGTTCCTAGGATCTGATTAGGGATCTTATTAGCTTGGGATTCTAATCACAATTGAACTCATTGACTATATAACCTAGATGATTAGAGTATAATAAGACAACATATTGTTTCTCTAAACATTTCTTAGTCTAACCCCACTTGGCTCCATTCACCATAATGATTTCAACCTTTTGGTATATCTTTATAGTTATATTTGTATGCATATTTCCTACTAAATATGTTTCCTTCCTTTATATCTAACTTCTCCATTTTGCCAAAGCCTCAAAATAATTAACTAATTGATTGATTAATGACAGTTAGTTGGCACAGCTGATAAAGATCTGCTGACCCTGGGATTTGGATCAGGACTGGAGCACTCTAGCATCGAGGAAAAGGATATTGTACAACACAAAAGAAGTTTCCAGACCCATTTGGGAGCATCACATGCTGGCAGCAGGGACAGGTTCAAACTGGCAACTTTGTCACTGTAACAGGAGGGCAGAGTTTATAATCTCAAAGAGGATCATAAACATGTCTGAAAGGTTCGGAACCGCCGGATATAAGAAACTCTCAAAGTAGAAGGCAGAAGAATCAAAACATATATTTAGGCTCCACAGTAACCAACCCATGAACCAGCAACCCCATTTTGATATATTGATCAAAAGCTTCCAGGCCCAATAAGTACGCCTTGAAAGAGTAACCAGGAGGCTACAGAGAAGCATGATTGCGTAAAGCAAAATCATGCTTCCCCCTCTATGGTAAAAAGATTACCCACTGCCCTGAAGTCTTTGTTCAGCTTCCTCCCGTAGGTCAGCTCTGCTACTGGCAGCTCCTGCTTCAGCTGTGGCTGTGGCAGCCTCTGGCTCCAACGGGAGCTGCTTTTAACCATCCAGCTTCTGCGGGGGTGTAAGGTACGCCGGGGAAAGCACAGGTTCTTTCAATCTGCTTAAGCAAGGTGAAGGGGTTGACCGGGAAAGCACAGGTTCTTTCCATCAGCTTAAGCAAGGGAAGCAAGGTGAAGGGGCCGACAAGCTTACTCCAGTCCAAGATACAAACAGCATTCAGTTCAGGGGAAAAAGCCAAACTAGTCAAGGGCACTTGCTGACTAAGTGCTAAGGAGCCCATTTTTGGTTGCCAATACAGTCACCCACTACACAGTGCCAGGTCATAGATCCAGGGCTGATTTGAGAAAGGAATCTCTTCTGGGAATGGCACTGGACATTAAAGAGACCCTAGACAGTGTATGGTAAAAATAGGAACTTCAGAAGCAAGCAGTGGCAGCGGGGGTACAGCTCAGATCCCAAATCTTAGCATCTAACCCAGCCTTCAGAGTAACAACCAAGAGAAGAAAGCAGAACCTGCAATTCTTTCCCTCAGAACAAAAAGAGCATTCCAGCTTGCTGATTGTGTTGGAATGTAACAATAATCCACTCTTGCACAGACCCAAATCTAGGTCAAGGATGTGCAGCTCTCAGATTAAGGCAGGCAGCAATCAGACTTTGGACAGATCAGATTACTTTGGAAGCAGTGAAAGCTTGTAAATGTCTAGCCTATCTCTGAAATCCTGGGATAACACAACACTCAATACCCCAAGAAAATAGCAGTAACAACAGCACAGATCTTTTCTCCATATGTGCTATAGAACCCAACCCTAAGATCAAGTCTGAAGTCAGGAAGTAGACTGAAAGAATGTGCAAACAAGCAAAAAATAAACAGCTTAATGAGCTATTATGCTGACAAGGATGTACAAGACACAAACATAGAAGAAAATGACTCTAAAACAGCAATGAGAAATAAGTTAGAGACCAACACAGCTTAGACATAAACTCATATAGAATTCATGGAAGAGATGAAGGAAGAATTTTTTAAAATGTTAATATATATATATATATATATATATATATGTATATATATATATGTAAATATATATATATATGTTATCTCATAGCAAAAACAACTCATCTAAAAAAACACATCAAGAAGAAAAAAATAAGAATAATTAAACTAATTGAATTACCTTACTGGCATGATTTTTTAAAAAAGATAACTTAGACATCATATTTCAAGAAATCTTAAAAGAAAACCTCCCAAATTTCTTAGAATCAGCTTGCAACATTGAAGTAGAAAGAATGTTCTGATCATCTCCTGAAAGAAACTCCAAAATTAAAACTCTCGGGAACATCAAATCCAAAATCCAGAGCTTCCAGGTCAAAGAAAAAATATTTCAAGTGTCCAGATTTTTTAAATGAATTGAATGGGAACACATGAGGGGAAAAAAATAGAAAAGAAATGAGAATTATCAATGAAAGATTTAGAAAGGGAATTAACAGATTAACAGCTGGGCAAAAATAGGTACAAAACCTTGCCCCAGCAACAAACTCCCTGAAAATTAGAACAGACCAAATGGAAACCAATGACACCACAAGATAAGAATAACTACCAAAACCAAGTCAAAAGAATGAAAAAAAATTGAAGAAAATTGAAGTTAGAAGAGTATGTAGCCATAGAGGCTTTGTCACTCTAGGTAAGCCACTTAAGCCCTCTCTGTCTCAGTTTCCTCATGTGTAAAATGAAGGCATAGAGTTGAAAGCCTTTAAATCCCTTCACCTTTCAACCACTGCCCTTATTGTCTAATGATATCAGAAGAATTAGTCTACCCTGTGATCTGCTGCAACAACTTGACTGATTCAGCTGCATTAAACAGTCTTTTCTGTTCAAAATAATTTTCACCCTCAATTCTTGCCCATATCAGTGGTAGTTATATCAGTGGTAGACAAGTGGGTGAGCTAAAAGAGTCACTGGCTATCTTACAAGATGTGCACACACAAATACACACACAAACACGATACATACACACACACGTATACATACACACACATATATACACAACACACATATATATGTATGTATATACACATTTACATTTATGCATTTACACATACCTACATATATATGTGTGTATATATATATATATATGTATGTATTTATATGTATACATATGTGTGTGCAGTTATTTAAGACCAAAAAATGGAAGAGTAGAAGGAAATGGTAGAACTTAGTTTTATTCCACCATTAAACAACTGATGTTGTTTGGGTGCTTGTGCTTGGTCCCCAGTTGCAAGGTCACATTTCTCCCTAGCTTCAAAACACTAACTGTGACAGTTTTCTCCCCAGGCCAAGGACACTTTTTCTAGCAATAATTCATGAACTGGCCTTGCCCCATCTCAAGAACAAGCTGACCTCTGGAGAAATTCTCTTGCAAAAAGAAGACTATCTTGTAACCACAGAATTGTCATGTATTGATTCCTAAAGTTACCATATTCAATCCAGAGGTCAAGCTATAGACATGAACTCTCAAAGCTATCTTGCTACTGACATAACCAACCGAAAGTACACCCCTGAGAAACCCCTTCCTTTGGTTTCTAGTAGGAAAGGGTGCCTGGACCAAGGTTATAGGTTATCACCTAATTAGCGTATCTGCCAGACAATCCACTACATTTCCTATATAGCCTTCAGCATCATTCCTGTTAAACTGCAAGTTCCTTAAGGAGCTCTGTCCTCCATAGTAGCATAACAATAAACACTTGCCAACTTGACTTGAAGAGTGCTTGAGTCCATGAATTCATTCCAGACAACTCTATCCAGTACTCAGGTCCTTGAGGGGTCCCTGAACGCCCCCCTCAAACCACATTACAACCAGATCACTAAACAACTCCACTTAAACAAGAGGTAAATATGATCTGGATACCTTTAGGTATAAAAGTGAAAGGATTCAGACCTGAGAGGTAAGACATCCCCTTAGTGACATGAGAAAAAGAGAAACTGAAAGACTTCACACAAAAAGCCTGAATGGCCTTAGCAAGAAATCATTGCCTGAGGGACTAAAGTGAAACTGAAAGACTTTGGTACTACAGGTAAAACACACACACACACACAAACACACACCCTCTAAATGGAGAGAAAAAATTTCAGTTCAGACTGAAGGTTGATTTTAAGGAGGGTTTTTGTTTTTGATTTTCCATGTTTTTTTTTTTTTTTTGTGGTGGTGGTGGTGGTGGTGGTGGAAGAAAGGAATCTCAATGTAGGTTTTAACTAGGTCTCTCCCACCCAAAGGTGGGTTAACTTAAGATTTAAATATTTAAACTTCAATCAGCTTTAAGAAAAGATATTATCTCTCATCCGAAGGAAGGAAAGGCTTCAACTAAGTCTGATCACAGGAAAGGAGAATTTTCATTTCCACAGTGAAAGAAAAGGACCAGATTGAAACTCAAAAATGGTACAGAGGGTAAGAAGGTGAAGCTATATAATTCTTTTTTTTTGGTGGGGGAGGGGGTCAGGAGATTGACATAATCATATAACCTCTGAATTAGAAGGTACCACAGAGGCCATCTAAAGAAACCTATACTTTATTGTGAATTTTCTCTAGAATGAATTCAACAAAAAGCTATTGAAGAACTCTAAAGTAGAACACACTATATCCAAAGGCAGAACATTTTAAAATTGTAAAACTCTGATTAAGATGAAGTATTCTCTAACAATAAGTATTTTTTTTCCACTTTGCAACTTCTAACCAGTAAGGAAGAATTTATTAAGTGCTTATTACGTACTGGGCATGGTGCTCAGAGCTGGGGATACAAATAAAAGCAAAAAGAAAAGGCAACCCCTGCCTTCGAGGAATTTACATTCTAACTGGGGGAGACAACATTCAAAGCATTTCCTAGATTTTTCACTGGGAACCAGCAAAATAAATGTAACCCCTCTCTCACATGAAAGATATCATTTCAAAGACAGCTGTCACTTTCTCCCAAGCCTCTTCCATACTAAAGACTTCCAGGTCCTTCAGTCAAGGTACAAAACATAATTCCATGTTTTGATGTAGTCATCCAAAAAGAAGAAATGGGAAAATTTCTTGTTACTAGAAGCTGTCCAGTGAAGAATGAATGACCACTTATTGGGGATATTCAAAAAATGATTCAAACTTGGATAGGGTTGAATTAGATGCAATTTTGCAATTCTCTATAAAGAGGAGGAAAGGGGTACTTATTCCATGTGACTACAAAAGAAAGAACTGGAATTAATTGGTAGAAGCTACCCGGTAAGATTTGTTTCAATATGGAGGATTTCTACAAATTAAAGCAAACTGAAAAGGGGATGGAGTACTTGGTTAGAAAATGAGCTTTGAACAGTAATGTTTCAAGGGAGGCTGCATGATTCCCTTCTAGCTGTTTAATACCAGAATTTTGATAGGATTGAAAGGTATTACCTCTGGGGTCCCTCCCAACTTCTCTTCCCTTTACTACCCTTCCCTCCCCCCCTCCATTTTCTTTTATTGAAGTGATTGTTTTTAAGAAAATTTCAATGCCAACATCTCATTCTCCATTCCCATGGAGCTAACAAGACAGAGTCTGCAAGCCCAGAACTGAACCTCATTCTTCAGATATCATTAAGGGCTCCATCCAGGCAGTACTGTGTAGGAGACTGTACCAAGAATAAGATTCACCTTTATTTTGTGTTGAATCCTGTGGTAGCTCTTATCATTCCCTTTGTACTACAAAGTGGACCTCCCTATATCCTACCTAGAAAAGAAAAATAAGTATCAGCAGCATGAGATGCCCAATCAAAAAAGGTACACTCCCTAGAGAGTTGAACACAAGGAAAAATAAATACTTTTCCAAATATATATAGTCAATCAAAACAAATTTCCACATTGATCATATAAAAAATCATTAAATCTCATTCTACATTCTCAGTCCTTCATCTCTATCAGGAGGTGGATAGCATGTTTCGTTACTAGTCCTCTGGAATCCCGGTTGGTCATTATGCTCAGAGTTTAGCACAATAGTAATCCGTCATATTTATAAACCATAAACTGTTCATCTATTCCGTAATTTATGGGTACTCTTTCATATTCTTATTCTTCACCACCTCAAAAAGAACTATAGATAGTTCCTTAATCTAGCATTTCTCTAATTCCCCTTCTTCTTCCTTTCCTTTTTCTCCTATTTTCCTGGTAAGTGAAATGCATCGTTTTTAACCAATTCAGATCAGAGTGAGGTTCAAGTGTCAGTGGTTCCCCCCACACATCTTACACAGAGAGTTCTCCTTGTGCACCCTGATTTTGTGAGATAATTTACTCTAACTTTCCTTATACCTAATTATATCAATCAACCAAACAATAATTCAAGTACCTGGTAGCCACAGTCAGGATCACATGTGTTTTAACAACTGCCACTTAGGAGCAGAGAACTTGGAATATCATATTGCAGAAGGCAAAAGATAATGGTTTATATCCAAGAATAACCTTCCTTAGCAAAACTGAATATAATGGTGGGAGGATGGGGTGGAAAATGGATCTTTAATGAAATAGAGGACTTCTAAGCATTCCCAATGAAAAGGCCAGAGTTACTAAGAAACTTTGAAGTTCAGACATAGCCATGAAGAGATATACAAGAAAGTAGACATGAATGAACAATGATAAAGGTCTAAAAAAGATAAGTTGCTAAGATGAAAATATAAGATGATATATGTGTCCTCTCTGAACTCTATCATCACCAGGGTTCACAAATTTGTTTCTACTGAGTCATCCACACTCTCCCATTTTTCAATCTCTCTTATAAATAAAATTGTGTAAGACAGTTGCAGATAAATCAACACTATTGCCAGCAGTATTTTACTTTGCCCAATAGAGGCCCAAAGCATATGGGATTTTATTTAGCAAAACCCATTCTGAATATTCTAGAGGACTCGGGAATTTTCTCAAATTTAACAGAAGTCTGAAAATCATAAATGAAGAAAGGTAATTCATATATTTTCAATTCTCAGATACAATCATTTTCTTTGTTGTCTAGCAAAAATTAGAAACCAATAACAAAAACAAACAGACAAGCAAAGGGTCTGTGATTTCTCTGCTGATGTAGAATGCTCTTTTCAAGTGACTTAGTTAGTAATCTTGTTACACAGTATGTTCTCAAAAGGCAAGTTGGAACCCTGGGCTTCCTGATGCAAAGTCCAACACTATCCACTACAATAAATTATTTACCACAAAACTTAAAATTTCTCACATTAATTTTTCACGTTATATAAGTACTAATTTATTAGACCACAGAGATATAATGGAGGAAACTGTGTTTTTTATGAGCTAAAATTACTGTTAGACAACTACTCTCCAATTTGATCCCAGAGGGGGAAAGTAAAAGCACTTCAAGTTTTAGAAGCTTTATTACAATATAACTATTATTTATCTGAATTATCCTTACATTAAAATTAGCTTCTTTGAGCTCAGTAATATATAACTCCCAAAAATGCTATTTATTTATATAAATGCTTCCTGTGTCTTCATTATATTGTGCATTACTGTCCTATTTTACAGTAGGATGAAAACAACTTAATCAAACAGAATAACATAATAGTCACTGAGAAGTGATTTGAGGTTTATCCAACTCAACTTTTTTTTTTCACAAGAAGATGACTTTTTTGTTTGAGAAAAAGAAAAATGTGAGGAAAATAGTCAGTAATTTTTTCATATTTTAGAACAATTTGGATAGGAATATTATAGTAGAATTATTTAGGCAAATATGAAAAGCATTTTAAGCAAATAAAATCATACAAATATGGAGTTATTAAAAAAAAACTTTCTAGGCTTTCACAGAATCATGGGATCACCAAGTGAAAGGATCTCTTTCAGCTTGGATGCACTGAAGATGTAGGCAAGATCATAGCAAGATAAAAGACCACAATGTGGCATAGGCACAAAATTATCAAGCCAAATATTTTCCTTAGTGCTTTTCCACATTCACTTTCAGTCTTGAAGGTTTTCAGTCACCTCTGGTGCTTTTACTGAGAGCAGACTTCCACATGAAATACCTAAGGCCTAACCCTTATGGAACATTGTTTCATTACTACAGGGACTGTTCTCAATTGGTTATCGTCACCTGAAACTATGTTATGGAGTAATCTGTTGAGGTACAACAGTGAGGAAGTTTGGTTTTCTAATTCTTGCATTAACTCATTTTGTGACCTAAGATAGATCCTTTAATCTCTTCATGTGTTTCTTTTTTCTCACTTGAAAAAAAATAAATGGCTTGTACTTAATGATGTTTGAGATCCCATCCAGCACTGAAATTCTAATAGCAGCTTTTCCCAGGTTTATTTACCTTTTAATTAAAGACTCCTGGAAATGGCAAGGCATTAACTCAGATCAGTTTGTATTTTCTAATGGTAGAATCTCATATATAAGGACAGATTTATGAAGAGGATAGATAAATAGATATAGACAGAGAGAAATAGAAGAGAGACAGACAGGCAGATAGATACAGATAGATGCAGACATAGAAACAGACACTTAAATAGTTATAATATCTATCAATCTATCATATCAATATCTATCTCCATCTTTAATTATTTTAGAAGCAGGATATCTCCTTTGCTCCACTAAAATTATAACATATATATGATTCCTTCTCCTTGAAACTAGCCTTAGATGGGGGCAGAGCCAAGATGAGGGCTGAAAAGCAGGGACTTGAGTGAGCTCCCTGCCAGGTCCCTCCAAAATCTATAAAAATGGCTCTGAACAAATTCTAGAACTGCAGAACCCACAAAATAGCAGAGGGAATCAGGGCTCCAGCCCAGGACAGCCTGGATGGTTGCTGGGTGAGATCTATCGCTCATGTAGCTGGGAGCAGAGGGGAGCGGAGACCAGCGTGGGTGGTGGCAGGACCAACCAGACCAGGAGCCAGGTGGAACAGGCCCTAGCACCTTGAATCGGTGAGCTGTGGCAGTTACCAGACTCCTCAACCCACAAACACCAAAGACAACAGAAAAGGTTAATGGGAAAAGCTGCAGGGGACAGACTGAAAGAAGGAGCTCATGGTTCAGCCGCTGCCCCAGCGGCAGCTGGGGTGGTGCAACTACAGAACTACAGCTGCAGTTACTTCTGTCCCTAGGCCTAGGGCCCACCTGGTAGGAGGAATTAAGTGGTGGATCTGAGCAGCAGTACAGAGCTTGCTTACCATCAGAGTCAGGTCCAGGTTGGTGTTTACTGGGGGAGGAAGAGTGCTGGTGTGGCAGAGCTTGCTCTATAGAAATAGATCTGAAAACAACAGCACATCTCCTCGAGGTTGGAACAAAGTACACTTTACAAGCAGTCATATCCCAACAAAAAATGCAAAAGTCAAGTAAGTTGGCTGGGAACACAGCCAGGCAGCGAAAACAGACTCTGATTCAGACTCAGACTTTGGAATCTTTCTTTGGTGACAAAGAAGACCAAAACATACAGCAAGAAGAAGTCAACAAAGTCAAAGAGCCTACGTCAAAAGCCTCCAAGAAAAACATGAACTGGTCTCAGGCCATGGAAGAGCTCAAAAAAGATTTGGAAAAGCAAGTTGGAGAAGTAGAGGAAAAATTGGGAAGAGAAATGAGAAGGATGCGAGAAAACCATGAAAAACAAGTTAATGACTTCCTAAAGGAGACCCCAAAAATACTGAAAAAAATACTGGAGAAAACAACACCTTAAAAAATAGACTAACTCAAATGTTAAAAGAGCACCAAAAAGCCAATGAGGAGAAGAAGGCCCTGAAAGGCAGAATTACCCAAATGGAAAAGGAGGTCCAAAAGACCACTGAAGAAAATACTACTTTAAAAATTAGATTGGAGCAAGTGGAAGCTAGAGACTTTATGAGAAATCAAGATATAAAACAGAACCAAAGGAATGAAAAAATGGAAGACAATGTGAAATATCTCATTGGAAAAACCACTGACCTGGAAAATAGATCTAGGAGAGATAATTTAAAAATTATTGGATTACCTGAAAGCCATGATCAAAAAAAAGAGTCTAGACATCATCTTTCAAGAAATTATCAAGGGGAACTGCCCTGGTATTCTATAGCCAGAGGGTAAAATAGAAATTGAAAGAATCCACTCATCACCTCCTGAAAAAGATCCCAAAAAGAAAACTCCTAGAAATATTGTTGCCAAATTCCAGAGCTCCCAGATCAAGGAGAAAATACTGAAAACAGCCAGAAAGAAACAATTTGAATATTGTGGAAACACAATCAAGATAATACAAGATCTAGCAGCTTCAACATTAAGGGATCAAAGGGCTTGGAATACGATATTCCGGAGGTCAATGGAGCTAGGATTCAAACCAAGAATCACCCACCCAGCAAAACTGAGTATCATGCTCCAAGGCAAAATATGTATTTTCAATAAAATAGAGGACTTTCAAGCTTTCTCAGTGAAAAGAGCAGAGCTGAATAGAAAATTTGACCTTCAAACACAAGAATCAAGAGAAGCATGAAAAGGTAAACAAGAAAGAGAAATCACAAGGGACTTACTAAAGTTGAACTGTTTTGTTTGCATTCCTACATTGAAAGATGATGTGTATGATTCATGAGACCTCAGTATTAGGGTAGCTGAAGGGAATATGCATATATATGCATGTGTGTGTGTGTGTGTGTGTGCGCGTGCGCGCACGTATGTGTATGTATATATTTTATATATGTGTGTGTGTATGTGTGTGTGTGTGTGTGTGTGTATATATATATATATATATATATATATATATATATATATATATAGTATATAAAGAGAGAGAGAGAGAGAGAGAGAGAGAGAGAGAGAGGGAACAGGATGAGTTGATCATGAAGGGATGATATCTAAAAAAATAAAATCAAATTAAGAGATGAGAGAGAAATATATTGAGAGAGGGAGAAAAGGAGAGATAGAATGGGGTAAATTACATCACATAAAAGTGGCAAGAAAAAGCTGTTCTTCAGTAAGGCAGGAAGGGGCAGGTGAGGGGGAATGAGTGAATCTTGCTCTCATCGGATTTGACCAGAGGCAGGAATACCATACACACTCAATTCGGTATCTTACCCCACAGGAAAGAAGGAGGAAGAATAAAAAAAAGGGGGGGATGATAGAAGGGAGGGCAGATAGGGGGAGGAGGTAATCAAAAACAAACACTTTTGAAAAGGAACAGGATCAAGGGAGAAAATTAAATAAAGGGGGATGGGTTGGGAAGGAGCAAAATAGTCTTTCACAACATGAGTATTGTGGAAGGATTTTACATAATGATACACATGTGGCCTATGCTGAATTGCTTGCCTTCTTATGGAGGGTTGGTGGGAAGGGAACAGGGGAGAGAATTTGGAACTCAAAGTTTTAAAAACAGATGTTCAAAAACAAAAATAAAAAGTTATTGTATGCAACTAGGAATTAAGGTACACAGGCAATGGGGTATAGAAATTTATATTGCCCTACAAGAAAGGAAGGCAAAAGGGGGTGGGAGTGGAGTGGGGTGACAGAGGGAGGGCTGACTGGGGAATAGGGGAACCAGAATATATGCCATCTTGGAGTGGGTGGGAGGGGAGAAATGGGGAGAAAATTCATAACTCAAAGTCTTGTGAAAATCAATGCTGAAAACTAAATATATTAAATAAATTAAATAAATATTTTTTTTAAAAAAAGAAACTAGCCTTAAATGAAACAAACCAACAGTTTAGGAATGAAGAGTATATATTAGAATGCCTCACCACTTATTTGAGAGGATCAAATTACTATAAAGTATGATTGTCCATTCTGGGTTGATTCAGAACAGCTGCCTAAATGTAACTGTGGAGGTCTTATTGTTATTGGAATCATTTGTATCAAATTAGTCCATTAATATAAGTTGTATCAAACATACCTATTGCATATCATCTTTTCTGTGTTTATTTATAATCTCATAATTTAGACTGTTTCAGGCCAATTCAACAAGTATTTAACAAAATCACCTGATACATGTTTACCCATTTGTCAATGATCATGTTAGATTTTTTTATTTTTAATTAATAATCTCGCATTTTGTTTTTATTTCATATATCTCCCTTCCCTCTAACTACTTAGAAAGCCATCCCTTTTATGAAGGACTGAAACTAAAAATAAGACTATTATATATTATATTGATCAGGTCTAACAATATATACTATTATATAAATACACACGCATATACTTTCTGTGTAGAACTATGTCTATATCTTTTTGTTGTTCAGTCATTTCAGTCATATCCAACTCTTCATGATCCCATTTGGGGTTTTCTTGGCAAAGATACTGGAGTGGTTTGCCATTTCTTTCTCTAGTTCATTTTATAAATGAGGAAACTGAGGCAAACAGGGTTATGTGACTTGCCAAGGGTCGCACATCTGAGGCCCGATTTGACCTCAGGAAGATGAGTATTCCTGACTCTAGGCCTGGCACTCTATCCACTATGCCACCTAGCTAACTACTCTCTGTCACTCTCTCTCCCCCCCATCTCTTCCTCCCCCCATCTCTCCCTCATTCTCTCTGTCTCTCTCTTTTCTCTCTGTCTCTGTCTCTGTCTCTTTCTGTCTCTCTCTGTCTCTCTCTCTCTCTCTTCCTTTCTTCCTCCTTTTCTTTCTTTCTTTCCTTCTTTCTTTCTTTCCTTACTTCTTTCTTTCTTTTCTTCCTTGCTGTTTCTCTTTTGAGTAGCAACCCTGAAAGTCTTCCTCTCCCAGTTTGATATTTTTTCTTTTGTCTAATTAAAGGGGTCATCCCTTGACTCACTTCTTAAGGAGGCCTATTCACTGAATGGGCCTTAGCTTACTCAAAGTGAGAACTTGAAAAGCTCTTAGCCTGACAGAGTCAGGGTCTCACATTGCATCCTGGGCCATCTCCAGTCATCCTGAGGAATATCAGGCCACTGGACCCAGATGGCTCTGGGGGAAAACGTGAGGTTGGTGACGTTGCATTGCCCTCCCTCATTCAAATCAAAGTCAACTGCAAGTCTTGTCATCATTTTCCTGATGTCATCATCCTCTTCAAAAACGAAGCACAAACACAACCTTTATTCATTGTGCATTTTGTTTGTGATTCTGTTTACATCTCTCTACCTCAGTTCATTTAAGAATTTATGATATTTTCTCGAAAGTACCTTTAAGTTTCATTGGTAGGTAAGTCTTAACCTGAGACTTATAGGTAAGACAAGATTTGAATAGATGTAAGGGAGGAAGGAAAATACTCCAGGTGGGGGGAGTGACATGATTAAAAGCATGGATTTGGGAAACATCGTAATCTTCACAGGAACAGGAAAAAAAATGAGCCTGACAGCAGAGTAGTAAGGGCCTGTGTTGAGACTACATAAGGTTGATTTGTTAAGGTGGAGTTGAATCATGTTCTTTCACTCCTTTGAGTAGCATCAAAACTGAAACAATGAAAATTATAATACTGAAAGGAGTTTTGATTTATCATCCTTTGCTTCTTTTCTTAATTATAATGAGGGCACAAACCCAGGAAATAACTTTGTGATGGCTAATTTATTCACAGACAATATTTGTCATGCTTATGAATTAGCCAATAATAATCAGTTATAATTCACTCCAACACTGTAATTCACTGGAGATGAATCAAGCTAATAAGCTACCAGGGAAAAATCAGCTATTTTAACTATCTCTAATTTACATTTTAGCACAGTTTATTTGCATTGAGGGAAACATTTTCATAGTTTCAAGGTTGCTAAAATATTATAAACATTTATGCGTGTTTAATTTATTTAGAATGTAGGTGGTATATGGATAAACTAACAATGTATTAATACCACTACCAATAAATATATGCCAGTTATTCAAAATACACAGAAACATTTTGCTAAACCTTCATGTCATTTAATAACTATAATGTATTTATAATTTTATTTATAATTAAATGTTAAATAAGGCAAACTGAATTCAGTGTTATCTTTTAATCTTTATTATCAAGAGATAGGATCATGTAATTCTAAAAGGAATTATTTTTCACAGAATGAATATATATACTTTTAATATTCAGGAACAATACATTGTTTCATGGCAAAGTTAATTAAAGTTCATAAAAAATTCCTGTCTTCCAAGAATATGATGATCTCAACAAAAATAAATACGAGGAAGCATGACAAAGGGGAGATAATGCTGGATCTGGAACCCAAGGACCCATGTTTAGACTTTGAAACTTACAACTTACATGACCTAGTGTAAGTCACTTAACCACTCTTGAATCTCACTTACTCCTCATCGGTAAAATCACATAGGAGGACTAGTTAGTCTATGAGGATTCAGCTCAACAATCTCTGATCAACTTCAATACAAACTTTAGGATTAATTTTATTAATTTCCTTTGAGTTTTTAATTGTTACATTGCTGTCCCTCAATAGACTTGTATTTCCCAGTCTAATCCTGAGGCTATTTATTTTGTTTTAAAATCTCTCACTGAAAGGTGGGTAGCAGCTATAAAGTGAGTTTGTTGCCCAGAGTAACATTTGCTGTGATTATAAAAAGGAGTGATTCAGTAGGGCCAGTACTCTGTAGACATGCTCCTTTTATTTGGTGATTTATCTTGCCATTTGTATTGCTGTTACCAAAAAGCACTGAGGCCCCTCAGAGGGTACAGTTGGTTAGTAACAAATTTTCTCCAGACTTATAGAGGATGCGGGGAAGGTGGGAGGAACATTAAAGTTCATCTAATTTAGCATCCTCATTTGAGAAATGAGTTAAAGCAGTACCACAAAGATAATGTGAGTTGTCCAAGGTCACCCATGTGTTTCCTACTATAATGCTGGCTTGATAATGGTCTTGGCATCTCTTAAGACAATTATCCATGTAAAATTCTTGGAAAGTTAGCAAAAAAAGAAAAAAAAAGTCAGTTCTCTCCATTACATTCAAATTCATTTTGAGGTCGCCATGTCTGTCAAAAGAATGTACCGTTATTCAATGACACTATGAGGGTATTTGGTCAGAACCTAATGAGGGCCTTTTAAAATTGGTAATTTGCCCAGAGAGGGAAAAGATGCCTATGGAGGCATAGAATGTGCAGTTTATAAAGCGTCAATTGGCAGCTATTAAAGTAACCAGCATCATGGGCTGGTTTCTTGATTAATAGCACCTGACTTACAGATTATGATGTGTTCTCCTGCAATAAACCTTCAGCCACACTTCCTGCCATTGACCTGTAGACTGGCTCAATAGTACCTATGGCCCATAGGCTGAATGATTGGACTCAAGTCCTGCTTCCTAGATCCTCATGATGGGTCCAGCCTGTCTGACCACACAGTTATATGAAAAGCTTAAGTTTTCGTGAGTCACACTAGAGGCTGTGAGATTATTCTATGGTAAAGTTAACAAGAAAGTTCCCGTCAGACAGAAGAGACAATGTAAACTCTAGCTAGCTCCAAGACATAGACTGTCATTAAAAAAAGAGCTTGTTTTGACATGACCATTCAAGATAGATAAAGTACTTAATAAGAGAAGTCCCATCATTGTGTATACAGCTACAATAATAGGCTCAAGTAATTAATGCAAGTACAAGATAGATGAGACATGTCTAGACCAAAGTCTCTTCGAAAGATATCTTTGAGTTCTGGTAGACTGTGAGTTCAGTATGAGTCCAGTGTCACATAAAAGGTCAAGAATGTGACCTTGCCTTTCATTAGAATTGCACAGTATCTAGGAATAAGGAGGTATAGTGTAAAGATGATGGCAACTAAGGGAAGAGTTGATGCCATATGAAGGTTCTTTACAATGGATATCCCCAGGAATAATGCGTAAATATCAGAAGCCTTTCTTACATCGGATATAAGAAAACCTTCCTAACACTTGGCAATATCCAAATGTAGAACAGCTTGCCTTGTGAGGCTGTCCATACATTTTACTGCATATATACAAAGAGAAAGAGAGAGAGACAGAGACAGAGATGGAGACAGAAGAACAGAAACACAGACAGACAGAGAAACAGAGACAGAGAGAACAGTGGAAAGGAGAAAAGATTAGTGACTTCATAGTCACAGCACTTGGCTATAAATCTTGACTGTCACAGGACTCAAATTCTGTCTCTATAACTGACTACCTGTGTAAGATGGGAAACTCACATAACTTCCCTAAACCTCAGTTTCCCCCACTCTAAAATGGGGGTACAGACTAGATGCCTTCTCAGGTCTCTTCCAGCAATATGCCTAAGATCCCATTATCCTATGTGTAGGTAGCTAAGGAATCACAGGATCATAGATTTAAGTTTGAAAGGATCTCAGAAACCATGTATAAATACCATTATTATCAATATTATTATTTATACTGGTTCTTCATATCTCAACCAGTCTGGAAGAAGAATTGCCACTCAGAGGCCCAATCCCACCTCGTATTGACATGGAAGCTTTGCCCCAACTTGATGGTCCTCTTTGTCCACTGCTGTGGGCTGACCATATTGGTTCTCAAATGTAGTGTGGACACTTCATTAATTTTAATTCAACCATACCTCAGAAATCCTGAGCTCAAGAAATCTAATAGCTTCAGAAGCCATTTAGTATATACCTTCATTTTGTATTGACTTCCCCTTTCTGCTACTCTTAATCCTTCCCACCAAGCAGTTGATTTTTTTCCCTAGGATCATGGAACTGAAGAGGAGTAGAATTATATACCATGATTGTTTGAGGGGATGGAAGAGCCAAGTGAAACGTTTTAGTTTGTTTAATTATTTGTTCTATTGTGATTTTAAGAATGGTGGCAATCTGAGCATCTTTTTAGACATTGGTGAATGATAAGGAAAGATTAAAGAGGAAAAATAGAAAATAAATGATAAAAGATTCAAACTCTTGGAGGCAAATGTAGGTATGTATTTTGACAAATATTTAATAAATATTTCTTATGCATGCAGGACAAAAGGGAAGCCATCTATATCTAAGGAACTCACATTCTGCTGTAGACACAAAACATGACCCAAGTCATAAAATATAAACTTCAGACCAAATAATACTAAATAAATTTCAAGGAAGATGAATATTTAATAGTTAAAGGGATAAGAGAAGACCTCTTGTAGGAAAAGAATTCCTGAGTAATTGTAACAACAATGCTGCTTGCTGCCACTGTGGAGGTGTAAGGCCAATAACACCAGCATGCAGAAGAGCTGCTAGCATAGGTCCTTTGATCTGCTTTTCTAAGGAAAGCAACTTTAAGGGGTTAACAATCTTACTTTAATCAAACATACATATATCATTCACTTAGTTCAGGGGGAAAAGCCAGCACCCCGAACTTCAGAGAAAACGCAATCAGAAATCACAAGCAGAAATTATATATACAGCAAAATAACTTGAATCAGTAGACAGGCTTCGATCTGTTGGTCCAAGCAATACATAAACAGTTACCAGAAAGAGAAGCACCAACATCTGGGCTTTTCAAAGCCAGGGGGCTCTTAGCAATGGCTGCCTAGAGTCTTGTCTGGTCAAATAACAGACAATCTTCCCCTGAGTAAGAGCCCCAAACAAAATGCTAACCTCAGAATAGATACATACTTCTTCAGGGTCAGAGCCTTTCACACCTCTCAAAGGTTTCATACCACTTGAGGGTTTCACACTTCTTATGACATAACTAGCAAAATGGTGTGGGCCTTTCTACAAACAAAGGCAAGACAAGCACTCAATTGCCTTAGTGCTGAGAAGCACTCCAAGAGAAAAAAACAGTAAAAAGTCCCACTTTGTTTTCCCTTATAGTAATGTTTGAAGGAAGCTGGGGATTTTCTGAGGCAAAGCTGAGGGAGTGCATTCTACACTCTGAGGGCCACTTGCACAAAGACATATAAGTGGGGGAAGGAATGTTGTATGTGGAAAACTGCTGGTAGAAATTAAAGGTATTTCCAGGGAGGAAGGAGTAAATGTTAAGAGAACAATGATCAGGTGAAATGATTTGGGTTGATCTCAGAAAACAATTGATTTTTTTTGGTTTCCTGAATTTGTGGGTCTGATTATGTCTGATAACCAAACAAAGTCTAGCCTCAGAGGAAGGCATAGAGAGCCTAGATCAGGGGTGGGGAAACTTGGACCTTGAGGCCACATATGGTCCTCTAGGTCCTCAAGTGTGGCCCTTCAACTGAATCCAAAATTAACAGAACAAATCCCCTTAAAAAAAGGATTTATTCCGTAAAACTTGAATTCAGTCAAAAGGCTGCACAAAGGCTTCAAGGCCATAGGTTCCCCACCGTTGGCCTAGATTCTAGAAATTAAAGAGAATAATCTGGAAATCATTATCAAAGGAAAATAAGGTTTACAAAAGTGACTCACAGACATTTAATAATTGTATATTATTTGTGCATAAATAGCCTTATTTCTTTCATATAGCACATGCTTTTACCATTTTGACTGTCTTACTCTGAATACTCTACAGGTTATCAATGTGCATTCTAAGTTATGGGTCCCAGAATTGAACATAATATTCTAGATTTAAGGCTGAGTACAGAGTTGATGGTTGTCTCTAAATTTTCAAAGAAATAAAAAGGAATGGGTGCTTAATTTGAAAATCCCACTCTGAAAATCCAATGACTGAAATGTAACTAGTTACTGGTTTGAATGCATAGAAGGTCTTAAACTGCTTTTCAAAAAGTATAACATAGGTATACTGGACTGGCTTGAAACACAACTGTGGTATTTGTGATTTTTGAAACATGTTGTTTGATATTGTACTTAGGAAAGATGAGACACCGATATGGATCCACTCAGGATAAGTGATCCTAATGACCACAAACAGGTTACCTATGATTGAAAGTATGGCCAAATCACTGTCTCTGCATTGTTATGTAGTGTGTGAATTTTCTGTGTGTGTGTGTGTGTGTGTGTGTGTTTCTGTATGTATGCATATACTTTCATTTTTGGCCTGCTAAGCTGGGCCACGTAGTACCAAAGTTCATACTTTTATTAGCTTCCCAATAATAATTTTCTATAAATCCTCAAAATGATCTTTGCTCTAACCCAACCCATGAGGCCAAATAAAACAACAACAGTTGTTGTCCCAGATTCCTTTGGCCTAAGTTTAAGCCCACTTAATTGAATATTTCCATAATATAAAAAGATAGTATATATTCACTTCTAGTATTAATATCTTATATCTTATTAAATTGAAATTTAATAACAGCTCACTTTATATATCACATTCAATTTTCCAAAGTGCTTTACACACATTATCTCATTTGAATTAATCATGTCCCTCTTTCATCACTTTTTCTGAGCCAGCTAAAACTTTTAGGCTTTATTAGCATACCTACCAAGTTTCACATTAGCTATACAGGCTAATAGAAGCTTTTCTGCCACTCTTAATTCAAACTAAGACAGCCAGAAGATATTCCTGGGGGCCACCCACAATTAATAGTTATAGATGTTAAATAAGAATGATGATAGCAGAGTCTGAGAAACATCCTGAAATTTAGTATTTTATAGTTTAAAGATGTAGAAATAAATGTAGGAATAATAATAATAATATTGGGTGCTTGGAGATGCAAATGGAATGAGCGGAAAGAAGGAAAAAGTAAGGATCAATGAGAAAGAAAGGAAGAAAATAGGTATGGAGAAAATGCATTTTTAAATAAAAATGTTTCACAGATGAGAGAGAGAGAGAGAGACAGCAACAGAGACAGAGAGAAAAAGAGAGAGAGACAGAAATAGAGAGACAGACAGCAACAATAACAGAGACAGATAATGACGAACAGAGAGAGACAGAGACAGAGAAATTGATTGTAGATCAGTCAGGTATTTTTAAATTTCTTTGGATGACCAAGATCTTGCCTGTCCTGAAAACCAAATTAACTGTCATCAGAATATAGCTATTGATAATTATGAAACTAATTCTCTCATCTTTTATTTTTTTTAATGCCAGAACTACTGTAAGCCTTTAAGATAACCAATTCAAGTTTGGTGTCTGCTAGTAAACAGTTCACTCTGAAATAATCCAATCTTTAGTACTTCAAACAAATCTCAAGTTATATCATGCCCTTGGATGGATTTTTTCTGGTAGGTAGTTAATAAATGTTTTTTGCCTGTGATTGAATTGGTAGTACCTCTACTAATGCAGATGGCAATTCCCTCTCATCTTTTGCAATTCCTGTCATAACTCTTCCATAGAGTAGTCACTGACAACACTTGAGGGCCTCTTCTCATTCCATTAATATTTAAGGGGTACAAATGGAGCATTCAGGTTGTCCATCTGTTGTCTCTCATTCTTGCTAAAGCACAGGAAAAAATAATGCAATATAAAACAATTTTGAAGGGCATTGATCTATATTCTTTCAAAAGAGATATGATAAGAATCTCCATTCAGTTAACATTGAAAGCTCCTGAAGGCTAAATTAAAATGTGACCAAATTTCTCCTGCTAGACCAAGTTTCTAATAAAATCTAATTTAGTATCAAATCAATTTTAATCTAAAAAAATGAATTTGAGACTGACTCGTGAAAAAGTATCAGTCACATAAGCACTCCTTTTAATAGTAATTAAAACTATTGTTAAAAATATTAACAAAAATAGTTTCTCATTAATTTAGTAAAGATTGGTGAGTAGTGAAGGGACATAATTCTTTCACTATATCAACAATTCATGTATATGTTTATATCTAATACAGGAAAACTCAGACATCATTAATTTCTCAGTGATTCCTTTTAGTACTTTGTTACATTAACAGGGGTTGTTATTAATCAATGTACAATGAGATTATATTTGAGTAATTTAAATTTGCCCTGATTTGAATTTACAGGCATGGGATCCATTGATCACAGTCTTTTCCCTTCTATATCCTTTTATCCTTTTTAGGTTAGCATAATGAGAAGTTGAATTTTATTTTTGTCAAAATTAAGACAGCCTGTGATTTACATTTGGAATACTTGGTTCTTTAAAATGTTAATCAGAAACTATTTCATACTTAGTTGGAGGCATTACTACAAGATGACATGATAGAAAATGAACAATGAAATATTTTTCACAACCATTAGAAAGAAAATAAAAATGTCTCTGTAATATCCATTAAATAGAATGAATTCTTATTATTCTCTGGACTTCTTTCTTGGGAAAGTCAAAAGCTTATTTCAGGGTGAGCCATACATTGTCTGAATTGAATTAATAATTTATATTTTCTGTTGCTGGTTTTTAATTTAATTTTTTAAATGTGTTATTTATCAAATCTAAATGTTAATGATCAGTCCAAGACCTTGTTTAGTAATCATATCAAGAGTATATGCTGCCTGGTTTAACCATCATATTAAAGGTGTATGCTACCAGAATATTTATATCCTGTTGGCCTTTGGGATGATGATTTCATTTAAAATTCACATTTAAAGAGGAATTCAGCACCTACATATGTTTTTCCCTATAGAAACAATGAATATTATTCCATACAAGTGTGTCTCACTTGAGAGTAGTATATGTAATATATTGATGCTTTCCAGAGCATAGGAGAAAAGATGATCTAAAAGGAATTTTCTATCCTTGCATGGATAACATTTTAGATTATATTAATATTTATGTTTCACAACATAAAACCATGTTTCTTGCCAACAACACAGTGAGTGAGAGCTTTGGAAAATATTGAATAGAAAATTTAGATGATTTTAGCTATGTACAAATGCTTGATTCAAACACATCAGAAATGCCTTATGGAGTATCTAGGGACTTCCAATAGGGTTCTTTCCAATGATAATCTCTGAATTCTGATGATCAAAAAGTGATGATGATATTCTCTCTCTTTTCTATACACACACGTACACACAGACACACAGCCCTCAAGACCCATATTAGCTTTTACTAGAAATTGAAACCCAGTTCTTAGGCCCCTGGAATTTCTTAGGGAAGGCTAGGGTGAATCTGTAGTGTTCTCATTCTTCTGGTGTCAAATCCACTGCACAAAGTAAAGGGAGCACCTCCAGGGTTCTCCAGTTTTTTCCATTGCCCCCATCTTCGTGAATCTTCACCTTCCTTCCTCCCACTTACATTCATTCTCCATCAGTTATCAGTCTTTCCATCTGGAAAGTTGGCAGTATTAATTTCCCTAACCTGCTCAAACTACAGAGAGAAGGAAAAGCTACTGCAGAGAGAAGGAAGAGACCCCATACTACATTTTACATGATTATCAAGTTTCTTTGCAAGGACCTGCTCTTTTTTTTAGAATCTATTTTTTGAAATAAGATGTAGATTTTAGACAATTAGATAATCAATGGAAAACTGTCAGAAAAGGAGAACAGTCCTACAATTTGACCAACTGAAGGTGACTGTATCCTCTATCAATAGAGGAAAAAAGGTTTGAGCATCCTAATGACCAATAAATCTAAAATCACATTTTTTACCTTTCTTGAATATTTAGCAAACATCGTATGAATCTAGAATACATCCTTCTTACAATTGAATGAAGAAAAGTATTGCAAGAGAAGATTGAAAAGATGAAAACTGAGAGATGGGAGTCATTATTTGAGAGAGAGAGAGAGTCAAAGGTGAAGATTAGTCATAGTACAACCAGTGATGAGAGTAAACTCTCTCCATCAATGCAGATCAGGACCTGCTCCAAAATTTACAGGCTTTCAAGAGTTACTGAGAGGTTTAATAACTTGCTTAGCATCACTCAGGACACATATGGTAGAAACAGGCCTTGAACCCAGGTCTTCTTGACTCTAAGGCTAGCAGTAGCTACTATCCCACACTGCTTAGATCCAAGGTTTGACAGCTAGATGAAAAGGGACTACTGAATAACATGCACTACAAAGCCACAGCCTAACTTCTGCTAAATATTATCCTAGGAAATACTGCTGGGAGACACATTGGACTTAAAGACACTGAATATGTGTCTGAATCCTGGCTCTGATTCTTTTCTTTCTTTTTTGTTTTTACTTTATTTGAGTTGTATCTATTTTCCAGTGCTTAGCATAGTGTTTGACACATAGCAATAAGTAATAAATGTTTGTTGATTGACTATTGAGCTTTGGGATTAGCAACAGAGATTTTTCACAGGGTCTCAGTCTCTTCACTCTTAAAACAAGAGGGAAGAACTAAATTAATTATCTAGAAAGGACAAGGAGGAAAACCATCCCATTCAGGAACATCTGATAACATAGAGACATCATAAAAGGCTACACAGATGAAAATGGCAATGCATACCTCACAAGACAAAGAGCTTGACAGCCCTAGCATCAATAGAATGAGGTATTAATACAAGGAATCTTTGCTTATGTTTTCTTAACTGTATAATGGGGTTAATATAACTTGGGAATACCTACTCACAGGGTTGTTGCTATGAAAATGGATTAAATGCCATAAAACATTAAATACATTTTAATATAAATGTATGAGAGAATTAATGAGTTTCAAATGGGGATAACTTCATCTAAAGAAGAGGGATAAGTATTTGTACAATGCCTATGTGCTAGGCACTGTACAAATATTATCTCATTAGAGCTTCACAACAACTCTGTGGGAGGTAAATGCTGTTATTATCCTCATTTTCAGTTGACATAACAGAGTTAAAAAAAAAAGGTAAGTGACCTACCCAGGGTCACACAGCTAGTAAGTGTCCGAGGTTGGATTTGAACTTATCTTCCTGACTCAAGGTCCAGAACTCTATCTACTGTACCAACTGCCTCCAATATTGATGAATTTTAATTAGACTCCTGATTGACTGAGTTTCTTAGGATCATAAATTTAGAGGTAGAAGAGACATTAGAAGTTTTCTAGTGGTACAGTGGATAGAGCACATCTTCCTGACTTCAAATCTGGCCCCAGACATTTTCTACCTATGTGACCTTGGGAAAGTCACTTAACTCCTTTACTTCAATCTGTAAAAAGAGCTGGGGGAGGGAGTGGCAAACTACTCCAGTATCACTGCCAGGAAAATTCCAAATGGGGTCACAAAGAGAAGGGCATGACTGCAAAGTGACTGAAAACTGAAAAGTTCAATTCCTTTATTGCATAGCTGAGGAAAATAAGGCCCACAACAGTTAAATGATTTACTCAAGGTTTTACAGATACTTACTGGGACAAGCTAAGGTTTAAACCTTAATTTGCTGATTCCACACCTAGGTGTTTTTTCTATTGTATTTCTGATTTTTCTGATGATCTTTGAGAATCAGATTTCTGTGCCTTATGCACTGCCCTATCGCATTCCTATTTCTGATCTTGGATATCAGAATTACTTGAATCATATATTGCTGAATTGACAATGAAACTGAATGATTTTTTTTTTCTCTTCACTGTAGTAGTGTGCCTACAGTCAATGTTTCCTCAAGATTCCTGAAATGAATGTGCTTCTTTCAGAAGGATCTATTGATTCCCTTAATGTCTTTTAAGCCATAGGTGGCCTAACACACACAGACACACAGACACAGACACAGACACACACACACACGAAATATAACATGGCTTCTTCAAGGATTTCAGCATTTAGATACCACTCCCTCCAACCTGCTAAACTGTTTTTTCTTCTTTCTTTTTGTCCATGACTCTCTTTTGTTATTTTTAGCCACTGGCGATTTCACTTTCCTCTTACCTCTTCTCATCCTTATCTTTGTGTCGTCTTCCCTCTCTGTCTCATGTCACTTACATCTACCATGCCTTTTGGTTTCTGTGTGAAAAATATGTCTGCCCTGCTCCTTTCATTCCTGGAGGCAAAATGGCCAATCATGGCATGGCAGGTGTAGCCTACTGGCTGCTGCCCAGAAATCAGTAGTGTTTCCGTGCTCCTAGGTCATCAAGAGCTACTTTTTGATCATTGTAGTTATTTTTGGTGCTTTTTTCTGGGTATGTTATTATGACAGAAGCTGATCTCCAATTCCATGAAGGAAAACTACATTTTTCTATGGCTATTTAATTAGGAGGAAAAATAGGCAATTCAGTTTAAAAAATCATTGAAGTTATCCCTTGGTCCTCTATAATCTCCAATATTTGGGTGGGCAGGGAGTTCCCACTTTCCAAATGATTATGTTGGCATCAAACAGGCCCAGTCCAAAAGGGTTATATAGAACTTAAACATATTCCTGAAGAGTATTTTATAAAATTTCCCTTTCTTACTGGTAATACATATATGTACACACACAATACATATGTGCATATGTGTATAATGACATATACATATACCTATAGAGGTCCATAGTGTGTGTATGTGTGTGTGTGTGTGTGTATGTGTGTGTGTGTGTGCGTGTGTATGAATGTATGTATGTATGTATGTAGTGGCTTCTAAGTACAAGGAATCCCTAGTCTCTAGGGATGACACAAATATATGATATGGTGTCTGCCTTCTGGGAGTTTACAATATTACTAAACATGAAACATACACTATGAAGGAAAATACAAATAAGGCTAGAGGATAAACAATGGGACATTACAGTTCATGAGTGAGGAGAGATCACATCTGGTTGGGACATCAAGGGAGGCAGTATAATTAAATTAGAATAATAACATTAAAGATGTATACAGCCTTAAAAGAAGCTAAAGAAGTCAGAGGGTAGATCTTTCAAGACATTAGAAAAATGTGATCAAAAGTGTAAAGCTGAGAAAAATGTGGGGCATGTTAAGATACAGGAATTGATATAGTTTGGCCAAAGTATAAAACAAATAAAGGAGAGTAGTGTGAGATAAGGATGAACTGATAAGTTGCATGCTATTTTCCTTTCAGACTCTGAGTGGATTTGATTTTTATTTTAATTTTTTAAGCATTTGAAAACACTTAGGGTAGTAGAAAACATAATAATTGATTGACTTGATAGAGCAACTGTCCTCAGTTTAGGACTTATTTCAGAGCAAGAAAGGAATCAGACAGGCACAGTTCTTTTAAGGATTATAGCTCTTCATTGAGTACAGCTCAGTGGAGAAATGGAGCAATATGAGCAAAAGCAAAGGCTTATATGGTAAGCCCAAGGTTTACTTGTCAGAGGAAGGGAGGAGGTGAAAGAGAGGGGAGGATTTTCTGGAGGACCAGATTGCTTCCCTCAAAGGAGTCACATGGACCAGACTGAGTGAAGTACCACATACAGGCACCAGGGAGATTATCTTTATGCTAGACATATGGACAGGGTTCATGGACCTGGTTGAAGACTCTTAGTATAAATTAAGGGAAGCTCATGAATTTTGGTAGTGGGAATTTCTTTTCCTAATCATGGTTCATGACTCAGGTAGGCTTGGTGTAATGGTATTTGCTTTGGACACTTTTAAAGGAGGGAAAGTACCCAGGGGAACAAATGGATCTGGGTGGGAGTGGGGGAAGTGGTGAAGAGACCACTCTCTAGGTTTCTTCTACCTTGTCTCAAGGTAGTAATTTTCTCCACTAAAGTACTAGTCTTATAGCTCGTTGTGGTACTGAGTTGGTCCTGATCTTTGAAAAGACTGTGCCAAATGAAAACAGTTATGCTAAAGTAGATAGTTATAGTGGAAAGAATTCAAGAAGTGAAGTCAGGAAATACCTGAGTTCAAATTTCACATTAGACAATTACTAGGTGTGTAATCCCTGGGCAAGTCACTTAACTTATGCATACTTCATAAATATAATAATAGCATATACCTTACAACATTGTTGAGAGAATCAAAGAGTTATCATATATAAAGGACATTGCAAATCCTAAAGCACAAAATAAACAGTGGCTAATGAGGAGGAGAAAGAGGAAGAGCATTGTTATTTTTATCCTCCTCTATATCATCATCATCATCAACCATCATCATCATCATCATCTTCATGCTGGAAAAGTTTTGAGCACAACTTCAATGATAGATTTCATCTGTTATTGAGGACAAGTCTAACTGCACATAGGGGTAGGTAGGTGGCACAGGCAATAGAGTGCTGGCCCTGAAATCAGGAAGACTCCTTTTCTTGAGTTCAAATCTCGCCTCAGATATTGACTAGCTGGGTGACCCTGAAGAAGTCGCTTAATCCCATTTGCCTCAGTTTCCTCATTTGCAAAATGAACTAGAGAAGGAAATGGCAAACCACTTCAGTATCTTTGCCAAGAAAATCCCAAATGGGGCCATAAAGTGTCAGATACAACTGAAATGATCAAAACCCCAAAACAACTAACTATACATGTGGGTGTATACATGTACACGTGAATACATAATGCATATGCACATATATGCACACATATACACCTATACTCACTTCAGGGAACAAATGAAAATAGATATCTACACACATAACATCTATACGTATATGTATTTATATGCACATACCCATGTACGTGTGTGCATATATGCAAATTGCCAGAAATAGTCACCTGTTCAAAGTGTGAGAAGTTGCAATTTGTGTCAGTGGACATAACACTCACATGGATGAAATTGTACATCCTTAAAGAATATTGTGCTATACTTTAGTTCTTCCTCTGTGTGAGCAGTTCACCACCCATCCATGACATCTCGCCCTGTGCATTATTTTTGTCCATGGATTTCCATAAATCTTCCAGCAAGGATTTCTGTCATATACTGAAGGATTTTTTTCCATGTCTTTTAATGTCATCGATATAATATTAGGCCTGACCATTTGTTTTCCCTCACTCCCACCACATGTAATGATATAGAATCTGTACCAAGTTGCATTTTTTCAATGCTATGATATTTGAAGGATCATGATTTCATTGGTGTAGCTATAGGGACTTTCTCCAGGGATGATGATCACAATCTTTCTCCAATTTTAAGGATGGTCTTCAAGAGTTGCTCACATGGAAAAATTTGTCAACCAAAGAACAACTTGGTGGTGAAACTCTGAACTTCAAAACTGATGGGTATAAGGTATGTTATTAGGCCTGTACTAAAAATCTTTCCAGTTCAATAAGATTTTCTATAGCTTGTGCTACTCTGGGAAGATGTGGCATGGTGGATATAGTACCAGGTCTGGAGTCAGGAAGACTCATCTTCCTGAGTTCAAACATAACCTCAGACAGTTACTAGCTGTGTAACCTAGGACAAGTCATTTAAACCCCATTTGCCTCAGTTTCCCCATCTGTAAAATTAATTGGAGGAGGAAATGGCATGTATACTCATGTATCTTTTTCAAGACAACCCCTAATGGGGTGACAAAGAGTCAGAAACAACTAAAAGAAAAACTGAACATCCACTCTAGTATATCCCTTAAAAATTCAGGATCAATTCCAAACTATGATGAGGACTCTATTGCAAAATTTTTGTTATACATTATAAAATTACTTTTTAAAATGAATTGTACAAAATAATTTAATTTTACAAAGTTTACATTACAAAAAGTTGTTTCTGTTATTTAATTCCTACTCTGATTAAAGCAGACACTTTTATATTAAATGCCAGATTTCTGACCATAAAATTAATTCAAATTAATGAAGTAATAATTGTCAACCTTTGTTACATATATTTGCTGATTAAAAAATGAAGAAAATGTCATGTCAATGACAGTGACATTTATTAACAAGGAAACATTAACGATTGGGCTGTTAATATTGACCTCAGGAAAGGTTATTCTGCTAAACATCTTGTGAAATCTAGACAATATGTCAGTTCGTTTTAGTCCCCATGCTTTTTGGAAAAAAGTCACACACCACACTTTAATTGTCTTCATGAGAAACCCACTTTGTTTCACTATAAAAATAATCCGTGGTTATAAGACAATCACAAGATAAAAAGCCTGAAGAATTCTGTATCTTTATTTCTACTCCACTTAAATATTAAATAGTATAAGTATTATTAAGAAAAGAACATAGCTGAAACAAGAGGTCAAATATTTTTTTTCAATTTTAAATATGCATGTGTCACATGTTTGTGAGTGCATATATGTGTGCATGCAAATCCACATAATATATTCTCTTCCAATTCCTCCTTCTGGTACAGACTTCTGGATGAAAATCATGATGGCCATGAGTTTCCAAAGACTATGTCAGCTGAATGCCAGCTCTGGCAGTTTTGACTAATTTGGAAAAGCTGCAAGTATGAGTCTGCTGGCAGATTGCTATAAAATGAAAAGCCTCCATAATTTGAGGAGGCTCATCACCAGAATGTTGGCCATTTGACCATGTTAACACTCAAAGATCTTTATTAAGGTCTATACAGTTTTAGGTGAGAGAAAATTTACATCAATGAAATTATACATCCTTGAATGTCAACTCTATGATAGGCAGGATTTTGTTTTCATCATCCAGGTGATCGTTAAATATTGGCAATATTTACCATTTAAATTTTCCACATTTCATTAGGTTTACTCTTTTAGGCATCCCTCAAATAAGCAGTAGGAATAGATCTTAAACTCTATTGCCTGATTGAAGTATTGCCAGAGAACTAGTCTTCAATAATCCCAAAGAGTCAAAAATTAGGAAGTACCCTGGACAAGAGACATGGTTTCCAATAAGATGAACAATCTAATGATTTTGATTTATGGATTAAATGAGGCAAGTCAATAAGCTTCTGTGATTGTGTCTTTGTGGTGAACACACAAGAACTCGCTAGCTCTAGAATAATGATCCCATGAAACCTTAAGCCAAATAATAATACTTGCTATTTATATAGCAATTGATATACTTTATCTGATTTTTTTTCCTTTAGAATGGCTCATTGATATACATACTACAGATCATATTATCCTCATTTGACAGATGTGGAAATTGAGGCATAGAGATGCCAATTGACTTGTTCATGATCATAGAACTAATAAGCAAAGAGTATTAATATCAAAAGCAGGTCTCTCTCTTTAAACTCAGAACATTTTCTTGAATCTCACAAGTTCAAAAGTCAATTTCACAAGTAGAAAATGGTGGAACCCTGACTATTCCACAGTGAAAATGACCTCTAGGTTTTAGTGGACTGAGAGGTCAATATGCGCTAACCATGGACCAAAAGAAACATCATATCAATAATGAGGAAAATATTAGTTCCATTATATTCTGCACTGATAAGAATGCGCACAGAATACTTTGTCCAGTTCTGGACATTTACGGAAAGCCATAGACTAAATGATCATATCCAGAGGGCTAACATGATGCATGAAAGCACACAAGAGAACATGAGAGTACATTTCACATGAGTTATTAGTTAATGAAACTAGGAATGTTTAACCTATAGAGATGACTCATGGAGGATAACAGCGTTAAAGTAGTTGAAGAATTGTCATGTGGAAGAAGGAGTAGATGAATTACGTATGCCTACATTTTATGTGTAGCCTTGTTCACAACACAAAATACACTGAGTCAGTCTTAAAGAAGTAACTTTAAGTTTGATGTCAGTAAAAACTTCCTAATTATTGGAGCTATTCCAAAGTAGACTAAGTTGCCTTAAGGGGATAGCGTTGGGGGAAGATAGGTCTCCAGTCACTGGAAGTCTTAAGGTAAAAGTTGGAAGATCACTTATCAAGTATGTTATAACAGCAATTTTTTTCAGGTAAGATGGATTCTGAGTTTCCTTCCAAATCTAGATTCTTTGATTCTGTGACAATTAGTCTAGTAATTAAAAAAAGGTAGTGAAATAATATCTGTCTTCAAGTATTTGGTGGGTTGTCATATTGAAGAAGTTTAAAAGGTGTTCTACTTAGCCAGAGGGCAGAAATATGGGCAATAAAAGAAAATTGTTATTTAGATTAAATTTAATAAATTAGATTTGTTTTGAGCTGGTCCAGATCCAAGCCAGTCCTCTGGTAGTTGAGGTTAAATGTTATAACAAAATGAGACACTCATGGGTCATTGAGTGGTTTTTTTAAAAGGGAGATTTACTTAGTTATATGAGGAAAAGGCTATTCAACAAGGATAGACACTGAGGACATCTTGATTTGACTCAGCTTAGCAAAGTTCCCTTGCCTTCATTACCTATCATAATCCACCAGCCAAACCTTTTCTGTCCTAGTGGACACTTTGGTACTCAGGAGAAGTGGAAGTGATGTCAACAGTCTGAGTCCTTAGTTCCCTGAGTGAACTCAATTTTGAGGAATACTTCAATACCTTTTAAGGTAAAACCAGTTTAACATGCATGAGGGGCATGTGGGTTAAGATATTACTCCCATCAGAAGATATGATAAAATCATAAAATTTCCCTAAAAAATTAAGCTATTCAAAAGCAGAATGTGTTGTCTGCAGAATTAGTGGATTTCACTTAGTTGGAGCCAGGTGGGGATAAGCAATTATTATTCCCCTGCCAAGTGCCTGGCACTGTGTTAAGAGCCTTACAAATATCTCATTTGACCCTCAAAACAACTTAGTGGGAGGTCTTTAAGTAGATGGTGGATGACCACCTATTGGAGACATTTTAGATGGGATTATTGGTAAGAATAAGTTGGACTAGATGACCTTCAAAGCCTTTCATCAATTAGACTCTGTAATTAAGTGATTCATAAATGTAGAGTAGCACATTCCAGCATCCATCCAACTGTGCCAACCTTCCTCAGGGAGTAAATCACTTGGCAGCTGCCCCTTTGGCATACCCCTGAAAGTTATGCAGAAACATTGCCTTCCCTGTGCATAATGGCAACTCCATCAATAGAATATATTTACAAGACATCTGTTCAGTGTTTGGGTTACAACCTGTCATATGAGAGCAAAGTGAATGAGAATACATTTTAGAGCACTTTACAGTTTCCAAAGTACTCTTCACTTATATTAGTTCAATTAGTTACAACAACAAATGTGACATAGGCAGAGTGAGAATTATTTAAAATGTGGGCCATCATCTCTTTTTCTTTTGTCCTTCCTTGGCTGCTCTGAAATTGCTGTCTTTTTATTCTCTTTCCACTTCATTTTTTAAATATCACTGACATTTCCCAGTACAGCACCATTGCCACCCTGATACACTCCTTTGGTTAAAAAAAGAGTGTATTTAACCAAAGCAAATCAACACATTGATATATGAAAGCTCATGGTTCTCTCATTACCTATAGTCTACCACCACTCTACATAGAGGAGGAAGTTAGATTTCAATATCAATATCCTCAGTAGTCAAGAATGTCTAACTGCATCTTCTAACTCTTTTTTGATGGCTCATGTTTCTCCATTCCTTAAGTATGGGTGCTTCTCTGGGTCCCCAGGCCTCTTCCCAGCCATACTCTCTCCTTTGTCAATCCCACAAATTCTCGTTTCTTTAGTAATCGTATCTATGTGAAAAACCTTCAAATATAAATCTTCTCAACTTCTTGCCTAAACTCAATGTCCTCTGCCATTTACAACTTACTGCTGGGCATCTCTACAAGGATATCTCACTGGCTTGTCAAACTCAGTATACCCATGGCTAAAATCCACTTTTTCTCTTCAAGACCTTCCCCTTCTCCTAATTTCCTCATTTCTATGAAACGCCCCATAATTCTTCAATCATCTAAACTCAGAATATATAGGCATCCCTGACAATTTATTCTTCCTCAACTCTTCCCTCCCCCATCATAACAATGAATCAATTGCCTAGCTTATCATTTCATCAATTCTATTTTCAAAAGCTCTTTCACTTCTCTCTTCCAATTTTCAACATTTACCTGTATCTCTATTGTTCAGACTTTCATTTCCTTTCTGGATTACTGAAATGATTTCATAACCAACCATTTTGACATAGTAGTCTCCACACACTCTAATCTATCCTTATACATTAATTCCAAAGTAATCTTCTTAATGCGCAAGTCTGACCATCTCACTCCACTTTTTGAAAACTGTCAATACCTTCCCTTATGCAAATTCCTTAGCCATACTTACTATATATGTTTCTTCTTTGCATGCTTTACATTCTAGGTAAGCTGGGCTAAATATCCTCCAATCTTGTTTTGCCATCTTGTTCCATTCTCTATATACACCTCGCCCTAGGCCTGCAATGGATTCCCTTACATTATTGGGTGTAAAATTCAGTTGCACTCACCATATAATCTCTGAAGACTTCTCTCAAAGCTCAGCTAGGAGATAATCCCAACTTTTTTTTTGATTTCCTAGGTCATTCTGATTGGCTACTCTTATGTTCTTTGCAACTGTATAACTTCTATTATAGTTATTTATCTTTATATATTATTGTTCTATATATCATACTTTACTACATAATGAAATAATTAATTAATCAATTCATCCAACAAACTGCTTTCATGCAATAACATCATTTTTCATCTCAAAACTCCTGAGACCAGGCAAAGGTCCTTCTACAGTTTTTGTAGCATTCTTTCTGATGCTATTCCTACAACTCACTGTAGTTGGGTCCTTCATTGGACAGCTACCTCAAAGTTCAAGGTTCTCTGTAGGTCGGCACTGATAGAAAACTACAATTCCTGAAGCCCCAGAAGTGTACTTATTTTATTAGTTATCTAGTAAACATAATTGGCTCAGTGTAAAAGTATGGTAAAATGGCATATTACAAACAATAGCTACAAAACACTTACCCCATTAACCTGATACAGACTCTCTGATAAACACATAACATTGGTGGGAAGAGTAAGCACATACATAAAGTATTCTGAGGCTCAGGTGGGGAATATTTATGGCTAAGGCAAATCAGGTCTCCAGAAATATAGGGCCCCAATACATTATTTCATACTGCTTCCCTTTGTTTATAAAATCTATGCTGAACAATTTACTCAGTGGGGTTTCCTGGGACCGCTCCTCTCTGCACCTTGATTCTTGACTGCCATAGTTAATTCTCTTTTGAATCCATAGCAAGTTCTTTTCTCTGCCACCAGATATCACTTTTTTTATAGCTGCTGCCTCTGTTGACTCTCTCTCTCTCTCTCTCTCTCTCTCTCTCTCTGTCTCTCTCTCTCTCTCTCTCTCCTTCTCTTAGGGAATGTGCCTCTTTTTTTTGGCCACAAGGGTGGTTCAATTAATCTGTTCTTTCAGCTTTAGCAAGGAAACTTTCTTCATACTTAGTAAAGAGACAACAAATTTAAAATCCTTATATGACTTTCTTTAAGGCATTAATGTTTCGTGGTCCCATTTCCTGTTCTTTTTGTTATTTCTCTCAACTGAGCTGATGAAAAAGTAAATTTTCCTGATCCACCCCTCCCTATTATTCTAACTAGAGAAAGCAGAGAGAATATAAGTTGTTATTATTGGAGAAAACAATGAAACTAGGGAAGTAATCACACCACTGTGATTGGCAGGGCATATTTCCATGTAATATACATTATTTGAGTTGAATAGAATCTTTATTTTGCAAATTAAAAAAAATCAGATCAGAAAAATTGAAGGACTCACTCAAAATCAAATGGCATGGAGAATTAGGATTAGAACCCAGGTCCTTTGACTTATAGTCATACTATTCTAACCTCATTAGCACCATACTCCAATGAACTGGAATCTTCCAAAGACAATTTTAAATTATGTGATCCGATTTCCATTTTTAATATATTAACTTGGTAACATAATAAATTATACATTAGTAGAGTTTTAAAATGTCTTTAGAGTCATCATTGATGACAGAATATAGATTGATACATACATACCTATATGCTGTAATACATCCCTATATATATATGTATAGACCTTGAGATAGAAATTTCAAACCATCTTTTCAAGTTCTCTATTTAAATGAAAATGTACTTGGGAACTAGTCTAGACCTTGTATAGCAAAAGGCAGTTGCCTAGCAGCCAGGGAACTTAGAAATGATGAATCATTACTTTCCCCTTATTTCCTTTAGGACTGAATTTCTCTCTAAATACTTATAGAAAATCCACTCCAAAATTCCAAGAAAATTTTTATTCAGAGGAAACAATTAGATTTGGGGCAAAATTTAAAGGAAGGAGACGATAGTTTTTGCAGACATTACTGCCTAATCAATTGATCAGAGAATGGTGGAATTATGAAATTTTAACTCACATTGCTGATTGCTTAATTAAACATGACCATATATATGTTTGGGGTTACTTATTTATAGGACTTGTCCTCTGGCCTTCACTATAATTATTGGATATACTTTATAATTAAATAACAGGGCCAGTTCCTAATCTTCATGCTTCTTTCAGAGATGTATTTTTTTTTGGTTTGTTTGGTTTTTTTTGTTTGTTTGTTTGGTTGATTTTTTTTGCCAGGAAATTGTTCCTGAGCTTTCACTGTGATATATTACTTCTTTGGAATTAAGTTTTCTGTTTGCCTCTTCCAAAGTGTATACAGTAGGTGGTACAATAACTAAAAGTACTGGACTTAGAGTCAGGAGTCAGAAAGGACCAAGTTTAAATTCTGCCCTCAAATTCCTACTACCTGTGTAACCCTCTGTAAGTCAAGTCACTTAGGCTCTTTGCACTTCATTTTTCTCATCTGTAAAATTAGATAACAGTACCTACCTCAGAGAGTTGCTATGAGGATCAAATAATATAACATAGAATTCATTGGATACCTTAAAGTGTTATATAAATTCTAGCTGTTATAATTATTATTTCTGCATGAGAAAAGTTCCAATTGATAGTAAATTCTTTTGAAGATGGCTCTTGGTTCAAATTAATAAACATTTATTAAGTGCTTGGAGTAATGGCTAGAGTACTAACCTTGAGAGCAGAAACACCTGGCTTCTAGTTCTGCCTCTGACACATCTTGGCTCTGTATCACAGAATAAGTCCTTTAATTCTGCAATGCTATCAAGCATCTACCTCAGGCTCCAATTTTGCAAAACAGTGCTTGATCTGCATAGATGAAAGGAATTTCCTCACTAGCAGCTCCTTATAGCAATGACATTTTATTTTAGAGCATTCCCCAGAAAGAATTAAAAGGTAAGGCACTAAAGATACATAGAAAAAAAATGACATTGTTCCTGATCCCAAGAAGTTTATTTTCTGCTAAGGAGGGGAAATGATAAAACATGAACCCAAAATAAATGTTACATAAGTAATGGGTGAGTTGTAGTCACACAACTCACTGGCATCATACTCTAATAAACTAGGATGATAATTGTAACAACAATGTTACTTGAAGCTACTGTGGAGGTGTAAGGCCAATAACACCAGCACACAGGAGGGCTGCTAGCACAAGTTCTTTGATCTGCTTTTCTAAAGGAAAGCAACTTTAAGGGATTAACAATCTTACTTTAACTAAACGTACATGTACCATTCACATAGTTCAGGGGAAAAAGTCAGCACCCTGAACTTCAGAGAAAGTACAAACATAAATTACAAACAGAGAATATAACACAAATCAACAGACAGATTTCTAACTGTCTGACCATAGCAATACATACCTAGTTACCAGAGAGAGAAGCACCAACATCTGGGTTTCAAAGACAGGGGGGCTCCTTAATGGACCTCCCAGAGTCTCTCCTGGCTAAATCACATGAACACTCTTCTAATGAGTGAGCCTCAAAACAAAATGCTAACCTCCAAGTATATATACACTTCTTCCGGGTCAGAGGGCATCACAACCATGTGACTCGACCTCATGTGACTTAGGTTTTCTTGTGACTTAAGCAGGTCATCAAAGTCTCTTGATTCACTAAAAGGCAAGGCTCAATCAAAAGCACTTGATTGCCTTAGGGTTGAGAAGCACTCCTGAGGAAAAAACAACAAAAATCCCACTTTGCTTGCCATTACAATAATACATTAACACATACAAGCACGTGTACATTAATGCATTCATGCCCATACATAGACAGACGAAGGAGAGGCCCAGACAAGGTGCTTTAAGACAATTTGCAAAAGAAGAGATAATTTTACTCCAAGGTCTCCTGCTCTCCCAGTTAGACCCCTAGAAGTGGTAGTGATTTTAATTTGCAATTTCTATAGCCAGATAGAATGTTGCTATTATGCTGAAGAGGACAAAATGCAGTCATCATAAGTATTCAAAAATTTAATAATCTAGGGACACAGAAAATAAACTTAAGGAAGTATTTTAAAATTAATAAAGTAATATTCAAATAAGTATTATTTGTTTTTTAAGAGTCCAAAGAGAATGCACATTCTGCATTCTTCTCAGAGTTAAGTTGGTTCATATTAAGTTGAGCAAATTTCTTGATGAGAGTGAGATTTGAACAGATTTGAAGCATCTTTCATGTACTCAAAAATATTCAGCATTAATTGTATGCAGAGCACTATTGGTATAAGCATAGTCCTTGCTACTATGGAGTTTGTGAATGGATGAATGAATGAAGAATGAACAACAATAGCAAAAACTATTAGGCACTATGGATACAATGAGAAATAGTGAGGGAGTTCCTGTTTTCGTGGACTTAACAGTCTAATTGGTAGAAAGAAAATGTTATAGGACAAATAAAAAGGCAGACAAGTCTTAAGAGTACAGTGGGTGTGGTGGAGGGCAAGCTTAGGAGTCTTTAGATTATTTTGATATTTCAGATAAGAATCATGGGGGACTGGAGAACTTAGAGAGAGGTCTCTGACACTCCAAAATTAGACTTGAGTTGTTATTTTAAATTTGTTTGGAGGGGAATGTTAGGAGAGTTCAGCTGGGTTCAGGCCTGTACTCTGCCATTTCAGCTCCACCCCCAACATCTTTACAGTAACTTTTGAGAACATATTGTATAACTCGTTTACTTTGAAATATGAATCTTATCTAGAACTTTTCCCTCTCTCTCTCCCCAAATAAGAAGTCATTCAATTAGCCTCTTCTTAACAAAATTCCAGGGATAAGAATGAACCGTATAATCCCATGACAGCTTTTAGTTTTGCTTAGAGCTAAAAATTCCTTTTGGATCTCTTAACAATCTAAGTGTGCAATATGTGGTTAGAATATGTGCATGAATATATATACTATCTCTCTCTCTCTCTCTCTCTCCATATATGTGTGTATGTGTGTGTGTATATATGTATATACCCTCTGTATATATGTACACATATATACATACACACATAAGCATATGTGCACACATATAAGTATACATGTATATACATGTATATGTATGCACACACATAACACACACACATTAATTGTCTTGCAAGTCATGGCATCATCTTCCTGATGTCATGCTCCTTCTTGAGAACAAAGGACAAACCACAACCTGAGAGCAGTCCGAGCTGCCCCCTGAGGACCCAATGACCAGTTCTAGTTGGGCAACTCAACTCCTCCTCTCCTCTCCTCTTTTCTCCTTCCTCTTCTTTCCACTTCTCTTCTCTCTTGCCCTCTCTCCATATGTGATGTCATCCCCTTACCTGAGGGTATTCTGCCCAAAGGAAGGTAAATTTTGATGGCTGAAGCTTATCTTGATATCATAGGTTTTAGCAGCTATATTTCTTTCTTAAAGACCATTCCTGAAACCTAATTCTAGCTCTCTTTGATTGGCCAACAATAGGTCCCTGCCCAAACACTACGTGATGGTTATTTTTTGGTGCCCGATGGTTCAGAGTGAATGTAAATAGTAATTATTTCTCTTTTGGCCAGAAACAACTCTGAAGATCTCCCCTTCTCAGTTTGATTTCTTTTTTTTATTTTTCTTAAAGGGGTCATCTTAAACAGAACTAATCACTGAATAAGCATTACCTCAGTCAAAGCGAGAATTCTGAAAGACCTTAGTTTAAAAAGGTCAAGGTCTCCCACTTCATCCTGGGCCATTTCCAGTTGCCCTGATCCATATCTGGCCACTGGACCTAGATGGCTCTGGAGGAGAAAGTGAGGTTGGTGACTTTGCACAGCCTTCCCTCACTGCAATCCAATTCACTTGCTAGTCATCGCATCATCTTCCTGATGTCATGGTCCTCTTCAAGAATGAAGGACAAATTTGGGTCTACAAATTTGCTCTTTGCTGTCTTTGGGCTATATAGGTTTCATTGCGGTATTTCTGAGTCAAAGGAAGGGTATGTACAGTTGAGAGACTTTTGAGGTATGATTCCAAATTGCTTTCCAGAATGACTGGATCGATTCATAGCTCTATCAATGGTGCACTGGCATACCTGCCTCCATGAAGCTTCTTTAATAATTATTATTTTCCTTCTTTGACATCCTTGACAATCTGTTAGATGTGAGATGGAAATATGTGATAATTATTTGCCTTTCTGTAATTATAAGTTATTTGAAGAATAATTTCACATGGCTGTTTATCTCTTGAATTTCTTCCCTTGAGAACTAGATATTCCTATCGATGAACTCTTTATCTATTGAAAACAGAAATGTGGGAGTATATTGATCCTGTTCTCCCAATTTTAGATGAGAAAGAGAAGGGAGGATAAAAGGAGAGGTATATAAATTGGAAGAAAAGGATAACACTTGCTATTTCTCATAATTGACATTGCAAAAAATATGTGTATTATATATATGTACATATAATATATATATATATATATATATATATATATATATATATATATATATATATATATATACACATGGAAAAAGGGGGAAAATAAGTGGGCATCAGATGAAATTCACTCTGAACTGCTCAAAATATAATTTTGAACACACAGACAGGCACCCATACACATAAGAATTGTGGGTAAAAACATTAAACTCAATAGAGAAAGAGAAAGTAATAGGGAGGCCAGGCATTATTTGTGACATTAATATCAAATTGAGGACAATACCAAGCAAAGCAAACTTCCTGAACATAAAAAGGGGTGAGAGGGTTATAACGAAAACAAGAAGAAAAAATAAAGAAAAGAGGAAGTGTCCATCAGCTGGGGAATGGCTGAACAAACTGTGATATCCAAATGTAATAGAATATTAAAAGAAACAACCAAAGATTATTTCAGACAATCTTGGAAAGTACAAACTGATGCAAAGGGAAGTCAGCAAAAGCAGGAACAACTTACACAACAATGTTGTGATGAAAAGTATCTCTAAAGGAAGGAATGATAGGCCTCCATTGCTACTGCTCTGTATTACCTGGGGTCTGGGTAACGGGCCCTGTGTTTTCCAGGGACCTCAGGAGCAGGTGGTCAGCATGCTATACTAGTCTGTGAAGGAGTGTGTGCAGGAAAATATCTCTGGCCTTGTATCCAAAGATGGTTTGATGGAGGATGTATCCTGATCCAGGCATCTTTGGCTAGCCACTGGTAAGAATTTCAAGTTGTCTGCTTAGTTCTTAGAACTCATTAGTTTATGAATTGGAAGGTTTCTTAGTATAGGCACATTTGCTGATGTTTGGTCATTTCATATGTAAACAACTCTTTGTGACCCCATTTGGGGTTTTCTTGGCAATGATACTGGAGTGATTTGCCATTTCCTTCTCCAGCTGTTTTTACAGATAAGAAAACTGAAGCAAACAGTTAAGTGACATGCCCAGGATCACATAACTAGTAAGTGTCTGAGGCTGGATTTTAACTCAGGTCTTCCTGACAGAGTGCTGGGCACTCTATCCACTGCACTACCTAACTGTTCCTGTCTGGCACATGATAGCTGCTTAATATGAATTGATCAATAATTATGATTTATTTCTGTGAACTGGACTTTGCTCTCTGGCCTACCACCTTAATGCCCACAGGTTTTGTGTTCTCTCTGTGCAGACCTGAACTGGCAAAAGGCATGTGATCTAATTTCTCTTTTGATTTCTTTAACATTTCTTGGGCTGATGGTCTTTTGTTGTTGTTATTATGATTCCTCTCATTCTGTGATCTTGAGGAGGGTCTCCCCAAAAATATTTTTAATGCAATCTTGGCTCCATATATATACTCACTTGGGCACATATAAACACATACATCCTTACCTCAAAAAACTTCTTAAGATTGGATTTTTCAATAATCAGGACTTTTGTTTGTTTCTTTTGTGTTAAAGAGAATTTAAGAGCTCCTTTTTTTTGTTGTCTGTATTAGTTTTGATCTAATGCCAAGAGAATGAGTTCGAAGTGAATTAGATCTTTAAAGACAGTTAAGTTTTGTTTAATCTACCTCCACCATAAGACATTTAATTGTGGTGGGGAATGTGGAGGAAGAAATCATAAAGGGTGACTTCATTTTAGATACGCTAGTGAAACAAATAGATAAGCATGCTAATGAGACAATGGAAGAGTACTTTTCTATCATTGGGTAAGGGGATGGAAGTGGGGGACAGGTTTTAAAAAGGAGACTAATGCCATTCTCATAGAATTCACAAGGGTGCCTATGGGTTATCTTTTTATGTTTTTTTTTCTCACTTCAACACCATTAAAAGACTCAAGCTAATCTTGACTTTTTCACATCATGGAATGAAACATATTATAAGATATTTCTCTCAAAGTGTTCTAGGCTCTGGCTTGGATATGAGGCTATATGGGATTATCAAGTGGATGACAATCCTGAAAATTTTGGTCAGTACAGATGTGAATATAGAAATAAAATCTGCAATCACTAACCTCATAAAGTGTGATTCAATTCCTAAGTGAAAGAAAGAAAAATGGTGATATATTGCTGTTACGGGAGACTTCTTTCCATTCATCTGAGGTAACTGAATTCAGATCCTGAAATTACAAGAAGAGGATTGAGAAAGGGAAAAAAAAAAAAAGCTTATCTGTAACATCACTCTAATGTGTTAGAGTTATCATTCCAATTTCATGGAAGAGATTTATCTATTCAAGACTTCATCTAACTTACAAGATATATTTCTTTCAGAAAACCCATACTGAAACTGAAAAATTAATTGTCCAAGACTTGTGATGCTCCTGTTACAAAAATATATAAAATTAAAAAGTTAAATGAAAATTTACAATTCTCGATAAAAGAAAAGTCAACTGATGGAATAAACACATACATAGTTATGTGCCTATAGAAACACTCGCACAGATTCTGTTTAGTCATTTTCAATTGTGTCCAACTTTTTGTGATACCATATGGGGTTTTCTTAGCAAAAATATTGGAGTGGTTTGCCATTTCCTTTTCCAGTTTATTTTACAGATGAAGAAACTGAGGTAAACAGGGTTAAGAGGCTGGATTTGAACTCAGGAAGAGGAGTCTGTCTGACTCCAGGTCCAGTACTCTATTCCCTGCTCCACCTAGCTGCCCTTTTATTTTAATAGTTATTTCTTATTACTATAGAATATATAACATTAATAAACTGTACCTATGCCAGCTGGGGCTGGGGTACTATACCCAAAGTCTGGGCTCAGGTAGGTGGTCTAGACCAGGTTCATTTCTGGGGAAGCCTGACTTTTTTTTCTTTTTCTTTTTTAATTTTATACTCAAAGGCCAGAACACAAATACAGAATAGAGAAAAGAAACAAAAACATATCATAAACTGAAATATTGAAACTTAAATGCAAAGTAAGAAAGAAAAAAGCACATCTTGTGCATAGCAGAACATGAGAAGATTCAAAATATGTAACAATAAATTTTCATTTCAAGAAAGCCTGTGTGATAAATAATACATGTTATCTTGAGAATTGTCCATCTTTTCTTTGCTTCCTTGAGAGTTTTCTTTTGTTCTCTGGTGTGCAGTTTTTTGCTTTGTTCTTTTTTTCTCTCCTCCCACCCTCTCCCTCACCCCTGAAGGTTACAATAAGGTTTATATATGTTTCTCTATAGCTAGAGATATATACATACTCATATACCTGTATACATATATATATAGACATATGCTTTCCCAAACATATTCTAATCCTGATCTTTGTTTTTATGTTTGTGCATATCTCTTGTTTCCTATCCCTCCTGCCTCCTCTACTTTACTTCTACCCACTACCTTGCCCTCCTATTACTTCCCTACCCCCCCCTCCAAGGATCTCTCTCCTATCCTCCCATTCCCATGAATCTAAATACCCTTCTCTACCCCCCTTTTATCTATTCCCTCATTCTGCCCTCTAAAATTCCCTCCCTTGTCCTCTCCCCCTCTCTATGCCCATACCATTTTATTTCTTCTGAATTTAGAAGACTTTTATACTCTTCTAAATATATATGTATTGTTGCCTCTTAAACTCATTCCCAATGAAAATAGGTTACCTGAACTACCAGCCCTGCTCCTCCATCTAATTCCTCTGTATTCATTCTTCCTCTTGCCCCTCATTTGCATAAGATAATTATTCTTTTAACTGGTCCTAAATAGTTTTATTTTTAAATTCATATCATAATTTTACCCCAGTCTTCCTTATGAGCTACCCAATTATTAGTAAGAATCATGGACATACATTTTACATTATATAAAAGGTAAATAGTGTATCCTTATGAATCCCTTATAATCAGTTTTTGGTATACACCTTATATTTCTCTTGGTTTTTGTATGTCAAATCTTCTACTAAGTTCAGTATTTTTTTTACAAAGTCTTGAAAGTCTGACAGTATATCAAATGCCCATTTTATTTCATTTAAGATAATACTTAAATTTGCAGGGTATACTACTTTTGGCTGGAGCTCCAGTTATTTTGCTCTTCAATATATTGTGTTCCAAGACTTGCCATCCTTTAATGTCTCTGCTGCTGGGTCTTGTGTAATTCTAATTCTGGCACTATTAAATTTAAATTGTTTTAATCGTGATGGTTTTACTATTTTATCCTTGATCTGGGGATTCAGAATTTGACCGTGATATTCCTATGAGTTTTCCTCATAGGGTCTCTTTTAAGTGGTGAACAATGGATTTTTTTTCTGTTTCTACTCACCCTTCCCCCCCCCACCCCATTGTAATGTTTCAGGACAATTTTCTTTAATTACTTCTGGTATCATTGTATCAAGATTATTTTTTGATCATAACTCTTGAGTTCAATTATTTTTATATTTTCTTTTCTTGATCCATTCTCCAGATCTCTTGTTTTTCTTATGTTGTACTTTCTCTTCTATTTTGTCATTATTCATATTTTGTTTAATTATTTCTTGATCTCTTACAATTTCACTGGCTGTACTTTGTCCAATTCTAATTTTCAAAGTATCATTTTCTTCCTCAAGATTCTGGATCTCCTTTTCTAATTTGTTTACTTTCCTTTCATAACCTTCTTGTATTTTCTTGGATTATTCTTATTTTTTTTAAATTTTCCTCCATCTCTGTCATTTGATTTTTAAAGTTTTTTTAAAACCTTGTATTGGGAATCAAGATGGGCTCTTACCACTTATTCAACCAAGTGCCCTTGAAGAGTTTCTCCTTTGTTGCCTTGATTAAATTGGGAGTCCTTGATGACCTCCTTGCCTCAAGGGAAAGCCTAGTTTACATGGGTTTGAGTGATGTGTTCATGACATCAGAAGCTTTTAGACTATGTGGGTTTAAGCCGAATTTTTGTGACTATTTTAGGTCACATGTGTGAGTCACATATGTGACTCATTGTTGACCCTGAACAAGATATATAAATGTAGAGGTTGGCTTTCTCTTTTGGAGTTCTGAGCCACAGCAGGAGTGGTGTGTGTGACTCTAGGCCAGCTGTTCTTATTAGCTCCCTGGCTTTGATGTTGATGCTTCTCTGGTATAAACTGTGATTTTGTCAGACAGAAATCTGTCTGTTGATTCATGTTTATTTGCTCTGTTAGTATTTGCTCTGAAGCTCAGAGTGCTGGCTTTTCCCCCTGAGCTGAGTGAATATTTGTATGTTGGATTAAAGTAAGATTGTTAACCCCTTAACTTTGCTTTCCTTAGTAAAGCAGATCAAAAGAACCTGGGCTTGCAGCATTCTTGTTGTTGGGCTTATGTTGGCTTTTTACCCCCACAGCAACTGCTAGCTGAATTGTTGAAACAGACCTTCTATAAATTCTTTTTGGGCAGGTGACCATTTGGTGTTACTCTGGAGATTTCTTTTCTTCAGTATCCTCCTTTGAAGATGAACCATGGTCATCTCTATTCCCATAATGGCTTTCTATGGTTGGGTTCTTTCTCCTTTGCTTGCACATTTTCTGTGCTTGATTTTTGTAATCACCTCTTGCCCCAGATCTTCAGTTCTCTCCTCTAGCCTGGAAGCAAATCTGTACCTCAGCCAGGGGCATTCTGCACCACTGCTTCTGCACTCACTGGGTGAGAGCTGGTTCCCTCTCGCCCCCACTACTCTTCGATCCACAGCTGGGTCTGAATTTCCTCATCAGCAGAGCTTCCTTTAATCTTCCCTGGGCTCAAATTCCCAGCTCCCTTCATTATCCTGGGGTGAAAAGTTCCTGTGGCTGGGGCTGAGGCAGCCTCTCAAACCAACTAACTGAAGGACTTGTCATTCGTTTAAGTAGCTTGCCACTTGTGGTTAAACTAGACTGGAACCTAGCCTGGAGGTGTTTACTCTTCACAGGGACCAAACCTGGTCCTGGAATTTTCCTTCTAATCTTCTCAAATTGTCCCAGGAATGCACCAGTTGTGCCCCTAGTCTTCATCTCCACGCATACTTTGTTCTCCCTACAATGCTATTTTAACTCTTTTGTTGGGAAAAGTTTTGAGAGCTTGGAATTTTCTGACCAACTCACCATTTTCCCAGAATCCTCTCTGGAAGCCTGACTTCTAATGAGAGAGGGACTAGTATCCCTTTTCACAAATTCTTCAGTTGGTTCAGCCTGAACCACAGGGCCTAGGAATAAATTATTCCAAGTTGAAGTTGAGATTCCTGCTTAAGGTTTCCCCAAAGGGAGTAATAGAAAAATACTCAATGTATAATATGAATTTTCATAAGGGATAAATATTTAATGGCTAAGTAAAAATATATAAAGCTTAAACACAAAGAATCCTCATAATTTAATACTGACAGTAACATTAATACAGATTTTAGTAACTTACAAATACAAATTACTATCTTAGAAAATAGGTGCTTAAAAACTCATCAGAACAAAAAGTAGCTTTGTAAAGTAGCTAAGTAGGCATTTTACATATTACCTTGGCTCTTTCCTATCCAAACAATTCCCAGGACATGTCTGATGTTAAATGGCCAGGCCTAGACTCAATTCTCTTTTGGTGAGGACAATCTAAAATGCAGACATTCTCACTAATGTGATTGGTGACTGGTCAATGTCCACTGAATATAATATCTTTGGACCTATCAGATTCATGCTGTTGTCTCTAAGTGGAAACATGTTCAGCTTGACAAAGGTGTTTGTGTTTTAACTCAAAAAAGATACAAGGAGGAAAAAGCAGCCAGAGGACCTGGAATAAGTTCTTCTAATGAAGTCACCAGCTACTTTAACTGTCACTATAGACACAATGATGCTGATGTAGGAAAGATGAACCTGGTGAGAAACTCTCTCTCACTTTAACCAAGAAACATCCCTCTCTACACCCACCCACCCACCTCACACATATATATCATTTTCACAGGACAGGGAAAAAACAAAGGACCACTCAATTTTTTTTTTTATTGTTGTTTAGTGGTGTTCAATTCTTCATGACCCCATTTTGGGGCTTTCTTGGCAAAGATGCTGTAGTGTTTCAATCCACAACTAGTAACATTCTGAGGCCATATTTAAACTCATCAAGATTAGCCTTCCTAATTCTAAGCCCAGTGCTTTATCCACTTTGCCACCTAGCTGCCCTTTTTCACATCATAACAAACAAGTTAGCCCTGGTTCACCTGGAAGCATCCAGTAAGTTCACCATCTCCAGTAAACTCAAACACTGAGTCATTATGTCTCCCAAGTCTATGAAAATTTCAGGCTGTCTATCAGAATATTTAAAGGAGCTCTGTATTTACTCATCAAATATGTTTAAAATGCATATATTACTATAGAACTCTTAATGATGGACCAATACTACTTGGTATATTAGTAAAACTGAAAGAAAAAAAGATTTGCATTTATAGTAATGTTAATGTTGATATTTAAATTCACCTCTTTAAATATACATGCACAGATAATTGTTTTCAATCATGAAAAATACTTTTTTCAATCATAGTTTACTAGAAATCAGCATATTACTGTCTAAGTCTTTTTCTTAAATTATTGACCATGAAATAGAATAGTTTATAAGTATTCAATTACACTTCTTTCATTTTATTAAATTTTGCACTTACAAAATCTTGTAAATATTATCATTCATAATAATAATTTTGCTATTTTAAGAAAGGCAAATAGCATCTAATTCATAAAATAAATAGTAAAATTCAATCTAAACAAAAGGAGCCAGTATACACAAGAGAGACACAAGGAATGATGAGAGCAGGCAGCAGAATCTTAATATTCTTTAGGATGATCTTCTGTAATAGTTATCTTTTAGAGGATTTTGGGAAGGCAGTGGAGTAGGTCAGAAAAATCCAAGCTCTCAAGATTTTCCCCCACAAAAAAAGTTAAAATATCACCTTAGGGCAGTGGTGGGATTCAAATAAATTAACCATCAGTTTTCCAGGGAACCAGCTCAGGCCCCACCACAGCTGACAGGGCAGGCAGAGGCCCCATCCCCACTAACAATGGATTTGGGGAACTCCACCCAAAATTAAGTGCCAGATCTGCCAAACTGGTGCAAAGGAGCTGAATCCTACCACTGCCTTAGGGTCAACAAAATGTAGGTGGAGGCAAAGAAGAATAGGAGCACAACCAGGATCTTCCTGGGATAATTTGAGAAGATTCTAATTAAAATCCCAGGAAGAGGTTTGATCCCTGCCAGGAGTAAATGCCTCCAGGCTAGGTTCCATTTTTAACAAGGGGCAAGGGGCTTAAGCAACTAGCAGCAAGCCCTGGGGTTAGTTGGTTTGTGAGGCTGCCTTGGGCTCAGCCACAGGAACTTTTCACCCTGTGATAGTGAGGGGTGTTGGGTGTTTGAGCCCAGGAAGATAGAGGGAACCTCTGCTGATGAGGAAAGCTAGACCCAGCTGTGCTGCAAATAGCAGTGTGGGCAAGAAGGAACCAGCACACACCCAGTGAGTGCATAAGTAGTGGGGCAGAAAGCCGCTGGCTGTGGGCACTTGCAAGAGGTTGGAGGTTAGGCTTTGGTTCTAGGTTAGAGGAGAGAATTGAAGATTTGGGACAAGAACTAAAGATCTATGGGACAATTCCCATAGTCCAGGGCTAGAGGCAATTACAAAAATCAAGCTATTACCACAAAATATGCACAAGCAAAGGAGAAAGAATCCAACCATAAAAACCTATTATGGGAATAAAGATGACCAGAGTTCTCTTCAGAGGAGGATACTGAAGTAAAGATACCCCCAAAGAGTAACGTCAAATGGTCACCTGCCCAAAAAGAATTTATAGAAGATCTTTAAAAAGACTTTCGATAGGAGCCAAGATGGCAGCTGGAAAGCAGGGACTTGCTTAAGCTCTCCCCCAGGTCCCTCCAAACACCTATAAAAATGGCTCTGAACAAACTCTAGAGCTGCAGAACCCATGAAATAGCAGAGGGAAGCAGGGCTCCATCCCAGTACAGCCTGGATGGTCGCTGGGAAGGGTCTATCACATGGAGCTGGGAGCAGAGCAGAGCAGAAGCCAGTACCAGGCTGTGCCAGGAACAACCATGCTGGGAGCCAGGTAGAACAGTCCATAGGGTGCTGAATCTTTGAGCTGTGGCAGTTACCAGATTTCTCAACCCACAAACACCAAATACAACCGAGCAGGTTAGTAGGAAAAGCTGCTGGGAAAGAGTGAAAGGAGTTCAAGGTCAGCCACTGCTCCAAGGGGGCAGAAGAAGTGATGCAGCCCTGCAGTTGCTTCCAGCCCCAGGTCAACCTGGTGGGAGGAATTAAGTAGCAGATTAGAGCAGGAGTGCAAAGCCTGCAGTTGCCCTGCCTGGATCTGGGCCAGAATCCTAGTGGGCAATTCTTGGGGTAAAAGGAGCACTGGTCTGGCAGAGCTTGCTGTGTAGAAGTAGCCCTGAAAATAGCAGGGCAGCCCCTCAAGCTTGGGAAAAAGTACTCTCTACTCTACAAGCAATCATACCCTGATGAAAAACTCAAGGGTCAAATAGTTGCCTGGGAACATGGCCAAGAACAGAAAACAGACCCAGATTCAGAATCAGACTTTGGAATCTTACTTTGGGGACAAAGAAGACCAAAACATACAGCCAGAAGAAGTCTCAGACTTTGGAATCTTTCTTTGGTGACGAAGAAGACCAAAATATACAGCCAGAAGAAGTCAACAAAGTCAAAGAGCCTACATCAAAAGCCTCCAAGAAAAATGTGAATTGGTCTCAGGCTATGGAAGACCTCAAAAAGGATTTGGAAAAGCAAGTAAGAGAAATAGAGGAAAAATTGGGAAGAAAACTGAGAATGATGCAAGAAAGCCATGAAAAAAAAGTGAATGACTTGCTAAAGGAGACTAAAGGAGTAAAATACTTAGATGGTAATATGCTGATTTCTAGTAAACTATGATTGAAAAAATACTGAAGAAAATAACACCTTAAAAAATAGACTAACTCAAATGGCAAAAGAACTCCAAAAAGCCAATGAGGAGAAGAATGCCTTGAAAGGCAGAATTAGCCAAATGGAAAAGGAGGTCAAGAAGACCACTGAAGAAAATACTACCTTAAAAATTAGATTGAAGCAAGTGGAAGCTAGGGACTTTATGAGAAATCAAGATATTATAAAATAGAGCCAAAGGAATGAAAAAAAAATGGAACACAATGTGAAATATCTCATTGGAAAAACCACTGACCTGGAAAGTAAATCCAGGAGAGATAATTTAAAAATTATTGGATTACCTGAAAGCCATGATCCAAAAAAAGAGTTTAGATATCATCTTTCAAGAAATTATCAAGGAAAACTGCTCTGATATTCTAGAACCAGAAGGTAAAATGGAAATTGAAAGAATCCACTCATTACCTCCTGAAAAAGATCCCAAAAAGAAAACTCCTAGGAATATTGTCACCAAATTCCAGAGCTCCCAGATCAAGGAGAATATACTGCAAGCAGCCAGAAAGAAACAATTTGAATATTGTGGAATCATAATCACAATAACCCAAGATCTGGCAGCTTCTACGTTAAGAGATCGAAGGGCTTGGAATACAATATTCTGGAGGTCAATGGAGCTAAGATTAAAACCAATAATTACCTACCCAGCAAAACTGAGTATAATGCTCCAAGGCAAAATTTGGATTTTCAATAAAATGGAGGATTTTCAAGCTTTCTCAATGAAAAGACCAGAGCTGAATAGAAAAGTTCACTTTTAAACACAAGAATCAATAGAAGCATGAAAAGGTAAACAAAAAAGAGAAATCATAAGGGACTTACTAAAGTTGAAGTGTTTTGTTTACATTCCTACATGGAAAGATAATGTGTATAATTTATGAGACCTCAATAGTATTAGGGTAGCTGAACAGAATATACATATATATGTATGTGTGTGTATATATATATATATACACAGACATATATATATATATATGTATATATTTGTAGACATAGGGCACAGGATGAGTTGAATATGAAGGGATGATATCTATAAAAATAAAATCAAATTAAGGTATGAGAGAGGAATATATTGAGAGAGGGAGAAAGGGAGAGATAGAATAGGGTAAATTATCTCACATAAAAGTGACAAGAAAAAGCAGTTTTGTTGGGAGGGAAGAGGGGGCAGGTGAGTGGGAATGAGTGAATCTTGCTCTCATCAGATTTGACTTGAGGAAGGAATAACATACACACTCAATTGGGTATCTTATGCCACAGGAAAGAAGGAGGAAGAGGATAAAAAGGGGGGACGATAGAAGGGAGGGCAGATGGGGGAGGAGGTAATCAAAAGCAAACACTTTCATAAAGGGAGAGGGTCAAGGGAGAAAATTGAATAAAGGGGGAAAGGATAGGAGGGAGCAAAATATAGTTAGTCTTTCACAACATTAGTATTGTGGAAGAGTTTTGCATAATGATACATGTATGATCTATGTTGAATTGCTTGCCTTCTTAGGGAGGGTGGGTGGGGAGGGAAGAGGGGAAAGAATTTGGAACTCAAAGTTTTAAAAGCAGGTGTTCAAAAAAAAGTTTTTGTATGCAACTAGGAAATAAGATGTACAGTCAATAGGGCATAGAAATCTATCTTGCCCTACAATAAAGTAAGGGTAAAGGGGATGGGGGGGAGTGGGGTGAGAGAATTGAGGGTTGACTGGGGAATGGGGCAATCAGAATCTATGCCCTCTTGGAGTGGGGGCGGGGAGAGTAGAAATGGGTAGAAAAATTGTAATTCAAAATCTTGTGGAAATCAATGCTGGAAACTAAAATATTAAATAAATAATAAAAAGGAAAATACTATTATAAAACTTAAAAAAAAAAGACTTTCAAAATCAAATGACAGAGATAGAGGAAAAACTAAAAAGAAATACCTAAAAAGACAATCCAAATTATGAAAGCAAAGAATGAGATCCAGAATCTCAAGGAGGAAAATGACACCTTGAAAATTAGAATTGGTCAAAATGAAGCGATAAAACCATAAGAGATCAAAAAATACTTAAAGAAAACATGAATAATGACAACATAGAAGAGTAAGTGAAACATAAGAAAAACAACAGATTTGGAGAATATATCAAGAAGAGAAAATATAAAGATAATTGAACTAACTGAATGTTATGATCAAAAAAATTATCTGTACACAATAATACAAGAAATAATTAAAGAAAACTGTCCTGAAACATTACAACAGGGGGCAGGGAACAGGTGAGTAGAAACAGATAAAAATCCATTGATGACCACATAAAAGAGATCCTATGAGGAAAACTCATAGGAATATCTTACTCAAATTTCTGAAAACCCAGCTCAAGGATAAAATATTTAAAGCATCAAGATTTAAAAAATTTAATTATGATGGTGTCAGAATTAGAATTACGCAAGACCTAGCAGCAGAGACTTTAAAGGATCACAGGTCTTGGAACACAATATATCAAAGAGCAAAATCACTGCGGCTCCAGCCAGAAATATTATACCCTGCAAATTTAAGTATTATCTTGAATGGAAAGAAATGGACATTTGACAAACTCTCAGACTTTCAAGACTCTGTGAAAAAAAAAAATCCTGAACTTAATAGAATACTTGGCATACAAGAACCAAGAGAAATATAAGGTACATAACAAAGACTAATTATGAGGGATTCATAAGGACAGACTATTTACCTTTTATATAGTGTAAAATGTATGTCTAAGGGGCAGCTAGGCGGTGCAGAGAGTAGAGCACTGGCCCTGGAGTCAGGAGGACCTGAGTTCAAATCTGGCCTCAGACACTTGACACACTTACTAGCTGTGTGATCATGGGCAAGTCATTTAACCCCTCTCTAAAAAAAGAAAATATGTCTAAGATTCTTATTGATAATTAGCAAGCTCATAAGAAAGAGTTGGATAAACTTGAATGATATGAATTTAAAGAGTAAAACCATTTGGAAACAGCTAAAAAGAGTAACTATTTTATACAAAAGAGGTGCAAGAGGAAGAAAGGGTACAGAGGAATTAGAAGGGGGAGGAGGGCTAGTAGTTCTGGTAACCTACTTTCATTGGAAATGGATTTATGAGGGGTGTGTGTGTGTGTGTGTGTGTGTGTGTGTGTGTGTATGTGTGTGTATGTATATATATATATAGATAATGCCTTCTAATTGTAGAAGAAATAAAATGGTAGAGGTATAGAGAAGGGGGAGAGGACAAGGGAGGGATTTTTAGAGAGGAGAATGAGGGAATAGGTAAAAGGGGGTATAGAAGGGTGTTTAGATTTATAGGAATGGGAGTATAGGGGAGGGATCCTTGGAGGGTGATAGGCAAGTAATAGGAGCGCAAGGTAGTTGGCAGAGCTAAAGTAGAGGAATCAGAAGGAATAGGGAATAAGAGACATGCACAAATATAAAAACAAATATCAGGAGTAGAGTATGTTTGGGGAATTATAGGTCTATACATATATGTATATATGTATCTGTGTGTATGTGTGTATATATATATATATATATTTATATATACATATGTGTGTGTGTGTGTGTGTGTGTGTACAGGGAGAGAGAGAGAGAGAGAGAGGGAGAGAGAGAGAGAGAGAGAGAGGGAGGGAGAGAGAGAGGGAGGGAGGGAGAGAGAGAGAGAGAGGAGAGAGAGAGAGAGAGAGAGAGAGAGAGAGAGAGAAACATATCTAAACTTTCTTGTAGCCTTAGTAGGCCGGGTGTGGGGAGGGGGGAAAAAAGAACAAAGTAAAAAAGTGCACAGCCGGGAACAAAAGAAAACCCACAAGGAAGCAAAGATACACAATTCTAACACAACATGTTTTATTTATCATATAGGCCTTCTTGAAAAGAAAATCTATTGTTATAGATTTTGAAACCTCTCTAACATTCTGCTATGCACATGGCATGCTTTTTTTTTTCTTACTTTGTATTTAAGTTTCAGTACTTAAGTTTATGATATGTTTTGTTCCTTTTCTCTATTCTGTATTTGTGTTCTGGCCCTTGAGTCTAAAATAAAATTAAATTTTAAAAATAGTTATCTTTTAATTGATACGAGAAATTGAACAGTTCTAAAATAAAGATGATATTAGGAATCTATAATCTTAAAAGTCTATAGGTGCTGACAATTTGCAGATTTTCATTGCAGAACTTTTCTAGGTACCACGTACATTTCTTTTTAATGAGCCACTAGTATTTCATTTTAGAGTATTTTGCAATTAAAAAAGATAACACCTAAAATTTGTCCTTGTTTGCAAAAGACATGGGATAAAACCCTTAACTATGCATGTGATATGACTATATTAACATGAAAATATATTCCTCTTCAGGGGACCTCTTTGTTTTTAATTTATGTTATGGTAAGAGTGTAATATCAACTTCTTAAAACTGCACTTGAGTTCTTTTGGCTATTACGCTCTTTTTTTTTTTCAAAATGAAGTTTAGTTTATCATCCTGTTTAAAATACTGTAATTTATAAAAGGAAATTACATTACTTATTTCTGCAGTAGAATTAAAACTTTCAGTTCTAGGAAATACACAACAATAAAACTAGTTATAAACAACTGTAACAACAATGTTGCTAGCAGCTGCTGTGGGGGTGAAAGACCAACAACAAGACTGGCACACAGAAGGGCTGCCAGCACAGGTCCTTTGATCTGCTTTTCTAAGAGAAGCAATTTCAAGGGGTTAACAATCTCACTTTGATTAAACATATACATACCATTCACTTACTTGAGGGGGAAAAATCAGCACCTTGAACTTCAGAGAGAATACAAACAGAAATTATATAAAAAGAGCAAATAATGTCCAGAGGTCAACAGACAGACCTCTATCTGTCTGACCACAGAATTATGTAGTTAGCAGAGAGAAAGGCACCAATATCTGGGTTTTCAAAGCTGGGTTGGCTCCAGCAGCTATGCAGAGTCTCGTCTAGTCAAATCACACAACACTCTTCCAAAGAGTGAGAGCCCCAAAACAAGATGCCAACCTTGGGTATTATATATCCTACTCAGCATCAGAGGGCATCACAACTATGATACTCAAACCTATGTGAACTAGGCTTTCTTGTTTCTTAAGCAGGTCAAAGACTCTTGATTCAATCAAAGAAACAAAAGACAAGGAAAAGTCCACTTTGCTTTCCATTACATTTGAAAGGCAAGACTCATCAAAGGTACTTGATTACCTTAGCATTCCAAAAGAGAAAACAGTAAAAAAAAAAAAAAAGCCACACCCTAATTACCATAACAATAACAAAATGAACACCAAAAATACAGAATTCATTTTAAATATACAACTAAATGCTTTTACTTTTTTATTTTTAAATAATCATAATACTTCTTAATATAGTACTTTTAAAACACTGTATTTATGTGAACTAAACATTTATTGAAAATACATTCAGACATTCAAAGAAGAACAAAATAGGTAAATTATTTATTACTTGTTTTATGTATTTTTAATGAGTTCATATCAAATTGGAAAAGTTAGTAACAAAATTGTCCAATTTTTCTCCATGTCCCCTTCTGAACTTCTTTGATTTTCTCTTGAAGATCTTTAACGTAAATTGATTGTCTTTTCTTATTTTTTTTCTTATATTCAGTTTTGTTTACATCTGTCTTTTCCCACTAATTCATCCACATTTCTGTAAATTTGTACAATCATGAAAAATAAATAAACACATTCATCATCTCTGAAAAAAAATCTCTTTCCATACATCTAGGTCATTCCTCAATTTTTCATCTTCCAAGTTTGAGAAGAGACTGTCTCTTGAACTTCTTTCAAATTCAACAATTCTTCATCAAAACTTATTCGAGTGTAAGTCGAAAAGTCACATAAGATTGTAAAGGATGCTAGTGAAGAGTACAGTGACTCTGTTAATATTCTGTCATAAACTAGCATTCCAAAAGAGAGCAATATTATTTGGGATATGCGTGGCCAAATGTCTATATGATTCACTAAATCTCTTCTGAGCAATTTTACTTCTGATGAAATTTGATTAATGTCCCACTGCTGCAAGTTCACATAACAAATGGGTCCATAGAATCAATATTTGAGCAATGTTTCTACATGTAGGGATCTGTAGGTAGGTTGCAGTGAACTGAACCAATTTAATTATCTTCTTATAATATTCTGTTTTACAGGGAACTATAGAAACAATCTAATACCTCCCTCAAAACCACAAAAAAAGTTTCACGGGGGAAATTTTTTTTAGTATTTTTTTAAAAAACCTGGACAAATAAAAACTGCACAGAAATCTAGAAAATCTAGAGGGTCATAATTCAATATTAGAGACCCTAAACTCCTTTTGCCAACCTTTGGCCACAGGGAAAAGATATCTAATCACTTTTGAATTTCTTTGATCATAACTTTACTCTGTTAATAAGTTTTAGGAATATAACATTTTACATATAGTCTCCCCCACTTGACCCTATGGAACACTACCAAACAAAGAATGTGATCTTGAAAAATTGCGGCAGATAAAATATGCTGCTAAGTATGCTGCTAAAATATTGTTTCAATAGTGGTTTTTCAAATATGGTTTTGCATCATAGTCTTCTCTAAGAAATGGGTCCATGATTCATCCATCCATCAACTAAAGGCATTTCTTCTGGCATCAAATTGATTTGAGTCCCAATAAATACAATTTGGAAAGTCTTAAGTTTTCTATTCAATGTTACCTTATAAAGCCATCAACATGGATAAATACTTAGGCAAACTATAGAGTATAACATCATGTTCAATTTAGAAATTTGTGCAGTGTTTGCATGTTGTATTTTAAACATGAGACTTTAATGATATACCTGCTAAAATTCTCATTTAAGCTGCTTTAAAGAATCACAGATTTAGAGCTAGAATCCATCAGCCAATCAACAATTATTTATTAAGCACTTACTATATTGTAGGCATTGTGCTAAGTGATGATAATAAAAAGAAAGAATTTTAAAAATAGTCCATTTCCCTGTCTACTTTAGAGTTCATCTACTTAAATTCCCCTTCATTTTATAAAGAGACCTAGACAGTTTAAAAATATCCATCCAAGACCACATAAGGATTTGGAACCCAAATCCTCTAACTCCACATTCAGTGACTTCTCCACTAAGTGTAGTGTGAAATTCATCAAAGATTTAACCATGTGGTACATTTGATCAAAAGATATTTAAATAGGCTCAATCTGGCACAAGAAAAAATTGTCAACTGTGAAAAAGAAGTTACACTTATACATTCCATTATCTAACTTCCATCATGGACAAAAAGGAATATGTAATTCTGAAATTAAAAATGAAAAAAGCTGTTTTTATATCATAGATAGAAAATGATAATGGTACAATCAATAATATATTACAAAAATTGAGACAGAATATATGATGAGATGAAAAGAAGTTAAATTTAGACATGATGGCATTGATCATTTTCAGAAATTTTAGTATTAATAGGTTAGTAGGAAGTAACAGAATGGTTATAATTTTAAAATGGCATAGTAACTGGTATGTATTATTTCCTCTAAACAGAAATTTGCTGCTCTAAGTACAAGAAAGAGCTGAAAACCTTTTTGTAATCAGTTTTCTCTATCTCCAAGTGAAAGGCCAATAATAGGGATGGCCAGCTGAGTAGAAAGGACAATGATCTTGCCCTTCAGCTTTGTGTTGTCTCCTGGACCTTCTTTTTTCTCCATCCACATGAACAACAGAGATTTGAAGATTAAAAATCAGATATTTTTGATATTTATCAGGAGAACAGCCTATTGAATGTAGACTTCAGAATGGATAAGGAGGTGGCACAGAGAAGGACCATTATAAGCTGAGACAAAGGGACCCAAGACTCAGGACCAGAGTATTTAGATGAAATAAAAGGCATATTCTCTAGTACCTCTGATTTTTGTTTTAGTGAACTTAACACCTTAAGCCTAGAAAATGTCACTGGAGATGAAAAACCTAGCAGTCAACAATACTCTGAAAGGATTAAGATGGTCAGTTCATAAAGGAAACTCAATCTGAGATTTTGGGGGGTTTGTTGTTACTGCTTTTTCTTTTTGCTTTGTTTTCTTTTACCCCACCCCCCCAAGGCTAGACTATTGGTGATTCATAGTTGGGGTAGCTGTTTTCTAAAAGAGTAATTTTGAGTGGAACCAAGGTGGTGGAGTGAAAGCAGGTTCTTGCTTGAGCTCCCCACCTCACCCCTCCAAATACCTGTAAAAAATTACTCTAAAATTCTAAAGCTCCAGAACACACAAAATGACAGAGTGAAACAAATCTGTAGTCCAAAACAACCTGGAAGATCCATGGGAAAGGGCCTTTGCACTGGGCTGGTAGTGGAACAGAGCTCAGCCCAATGGCCCACACCAGCCCTGAAGGAGCTGGAGTAGGCCTCAGGGCACTGAATCACTGCCAGCTATGATGGTTTCCAGACTTTTCAACCCACAAACACCAAAGTCATCTTAGTAGGTCAGTGGGAAAACTCTATCAGACCTGGGTGAGAAAAGAGCATGGCCTGGCCCCAGCCCCAGGCAGTGGAAGTGGCAGCAGCAGGTGCTGCTTCCAGAGCTATAGGCCCATGGACAGTGGGGAGATCAAGTGGCTGATCAGAGAAGGAGTACAGAGATCTCTTGGCCGGTGCTCAGGCAAGTCTCTCTTGCTTTGCCCTGCGTGGATCTGGGTCCCAATCCTGGGTGGCAGTCCTGATGTGAGGAAGAGAGCTGATGTGGCAGAGCTGGTGGTGACTGTGGTGAGGAAATTCCTCCTTACAGTTCCAAGGCAGAAAAGAGGTCACTCACAGACCAGAACAGAGGCCAGGAGAGGAGTAAACATCTCTCCTTGGATCAAACCACCTCAAAAGAACTGAAAATTTATAGCTGCTAGCCTACAAGTAACTCTGAAAACAGCTGTGCAAAAGCCCTGAGGCTTGGGAAAGAGCACTCTCCACTCTGGAAGCATACCTTGACAAAGAGCTCAAAAGTCAAGTAATTGGCTGAGAAAATGAGCAGACAGCATAAAAACAAAATCAAAAACAAAAACAAAAACCTCACACTGTATAGAATCTTACTTTGGTGACAAAGAAGATCAAAACAGAAAACCAGAAGAAAACAATAGTCAAAACTCCTACATCAAAAGCCTCCAAGAAAAATATAAATTGGTCTCAGGCCATGGAAGAGCTCAAAAAGGATTTGGAAAATCAAGCAAGAGAAGTAGGGGAAAATTGTAAAAAGAAATGAGAGTAATGTAAGAAAATTACGAAAATGAGTTAACAGCTTGTTAAAGCAGACCCAAAAAAAATGCTGAAGAAAATAACATCTTAGAAATAGACTAACCCAAATGACAAAAGAGATCCAAAAAGTCAATGAGGAGAAGAATGTCTTAAAAAGCAGAATTGGCCAAATGCAAATGGACGTCCAAAACTGAATAAAATAATTCCTTAGAAATTAGAATAGAGGAAATGGAAGCTAATGACTTTATGACAAATCAAAAAAGATATAAAACAGAACCAAAAGAATGAAAAAATAGAAGACAATGTGAAATCTCTCATTGGAAAAACCACTAACATGGAAAATAGATGCAGGGGAGATAATTTAAAGATTATTGGACGACTTGAAAGCCATGTTCAAAAAAAGGGCCTAGACATCATCTTTCAAGAAATTATCAAGGAAAACTGTCCTGATATTCTAGAACCAAAGGGTAAAATAGAAATTAAAAGTATCTATCAATCACCTCTTGAAAAAGATCCCCAAAGGAAAATTCCTAGGAATATTGTAGCCGAATGTTAGAGTTCCTAGGTTAGGGAGAAAGTATTGAAAGCAGCTAGAAAGAAACAATTATGTTGTGGAAACATAATCAGGATAATACAAGATCTACCAGCTTCTATGCTAAGGGATGGAAGGGCTTGGAATATGATATTCTGGAGGTCAAATATCTAGGATTAAAACCAAGAATCATCTTCCCAGAAAAAAAACTGAATATAATACTTCAGGGGAAGAAATAGATATTCAGTGAAAGAGAGGACTTTCAAGCATTCTTGATGAAAAGATCAGAGCTGAATAGAAAATTAGACTTTCAAATACAAGAATCAAGAGAAGCATGAAAAGGTAAATAGGAAAGAGAAATCATAAGGGACTTATTAAAGTTGAATTGCTTACATTCTACATGGAATGATGATATTTGTAACTCATGACACCTTTCTCAGTATTAGGGTAGTTGAAGGGAATATACACATGCATACATACATATGTATACATATACATACATATATATGTGTACATATGCATGTATGTATATGTATGGTATACAGAGAGAGAGAGGGCACAGGGTGAGTTAAATATGAAGGGATGACATCTAAAAAATGAAATTAAAAGTGAGAGAGGAATATATTCAGAGAAGGAGAAATGGATCAATAGAATGGGGTAAATTGTTATAATGGAATGGAAGGGGGGAGGTGAAAGGGAATGAGTGAAACTTACTGTCATCAGATTTGGCTTAAGGAGCAAATAACATACATAATTAATTGGGTATCTTACCCTACCAGAAAGTAGGGGAGAAGTGAATGGAGGGGTGATAAAAGGGAGGGTAGATTGAGAAAGGGGATAGTCAGAAGCAAACACTTTTGAACAGGGACAGGGTCCAAGGAGAAAATAGAATAAATGGGTGATGGGATAGGATGGAGGGAAACATAGTCTTTCACAACATCACTATTATGGAAATGTTTTGCATAACAACACATGTATAATCTATATTGAATTACTTCCCTTCTCAACGAGGGTGAATAGGGAAAGAGAGAATTTGGAGCTCAAAGTTTTAAAAAGAAATGTTAAAAATTGTTTTTACATGTAACTGGGAAATAAAATATACAGGCAATGGGGTATAGAAATCTATCCTGCCCTACAAGAAAGTAAGGGGGAAGGAAATAAGGAGAGGGAGGTGATAGAAGGAAGGGCAGACTGGGGGAATTGGAATCGGAATGCATGCTATCTTGGGGTGGGGAGGAGGGGAGAGATGGGGAGAAAACCTGAAACTCAAAATCTTGTGGAAATGAATTTTTAAAACTAAAAAAAAATTAATTAAAAAAAAAAATAAGAGCAATTTCGTTTTAAAAAGTCTGGAGATTTTTAACTAAGAGAGGATAGAAGAGCCTACCTTTTTCATGAGGATAGGATAGCCAAGAGCTTGAGCCATGAGGTGGAAACAGAGAGCAACTTCACAGCCTCATGCCCAATAGGGACATGCCTTACCACATCATATCTAAAGGAACAGTGTCCCATGCAGATTAAGTGTCTAACGTAGTAAAACATTTTCCAGGGTCAAGAAAAACATTTTCCAGAAGAATAACATCTAGTACAGCAATGTCCAGTGAAAACCAGTAGGGAGTTGGCCCTATGGGTGGAGTGAAATGATGTCACCAGAAGACAACAGTGGACTTCAAAAGTCAACAGCAATTCTAGATAATAATAACAAAATCTAAGAAGAAATAATAGAAAGGCAGGTCCTAGAAAAATAGAAAGGCAAGTAGCTACAAACTTAGTAAAGTACTTCAATATGTCAAATACATTCAATTCCTATATAAATTCCATTATAAAATGCTACCTAAAGAAATAAATTGGGGGGATGGAGCCAAGATGGCAGCTGGAAAGCAGGGACTTGCCTAAGGCTCTCCCCCAGCACCCTCCAAACACCTACAAAAAAATGGCTCTGAAGAAATTCTAGAACTGCAGAACCCACAAAATAGCAGAAGGAAGCAGGGCTCCAATACAGGACAGCCTGGATGGTCACTGAGTAAGGTCTATTGCAAGGTGCTGGGAGCTGAGTGGAGCAGAGCCCAGCATGGGCCATGCCCAGACCAACCTGACATGGAGCCAGGCAGAACAGGCTGTAGGGCCCTGAATCATTGAGCTGTGGCGGTTACCAGACTTCTCCACCCACAAACACCAAAGACAACAGAGAAGGTTAGTGGGAATAAACTGCAGGGACAGAGTGAAAGGAGTTTACCGTTGGCCACCAACCTGGGGGGGATGCAGGCGGTGCAGCTTTGAGGAACTGCAGCTGTAGTTGCTTCTGGCCCCAGGCCCACCTGGTGGGAAGAATTAAGCCGAGGATCAGAACAGGAGTGCAGAGGCTGCTTAGATCAGAGTCATAGTCCTGGTTGGCGGGCCTTGGGGTAGTAGGAGTACTGGTGTGGCAGAGCTTGCTGCATAGAAATAGCTCTGCAAACAACAGCATAGCCCCTCAAGCTTGGAACAAAGTACCCTGTACTCTACAAGCAGTCATACCCCAACAAAAAACTCAAGGGTCAAATAACTGGCTGGGAACATGGCTGGGCAGAGAAAACAGACTCAGATTCAGACTGAGATTTTGGAATCTTTCTTTGGTGACAAAGAAAACCAAAACATACAGCAAGAAGAAGACAACAAAGTCAAAGAGCCTACATCAAAAGCCTCCAAGAAAAACATGAACTGGTCTCAGGCCATGGAAGAGCTCAAAAAGGACTTGGAAAAGCAGGTTGGAGAAGTAGAGGAAAAATTGGGAAGAGAAATGAGAGTGATGTGAGAAAACCATGAAAAACAAGTCAATGACTTTCTAAAGGAGACCCAAAAAATACTGAAGAAAATAAGACCTTAAAAAATAGACTTACTCAAATGGTGAAAGAGCTCCAAAAAGCCAATGAGGAGAAGAATGCCCTGAAATGCAGAATTACCCAAATGGAAAAGGAGGTCCAAAAGACCACTGAAGAAAATATCACCTAAAAGTTAGATTGGAGCCAAGTGGAAGCCAGTGACTTTATGAGAAATCAAGATATTATAAAACAGCACCAAAGGAATGAAAAAATGGAAGACAATGTGAAATATCTCATTGAAAAAAGCACTGAGCTGGAGAATAGATCCAGGAGAGATAATTTAAAAATTATTGGACTACCTGAAAGCCATGATCAAAAAAGAGCCCAGACATCATCTTTCAAGAAACTATCAAAAAAAGCTGCCTTGATATTCTAGAGCCAGAGGGTAAAATAGAAATTGAAAGAATCCACTGATCACCTCCTAAAAAAGATCCCAAAAAGAAAACTCCTAGGAATATTGTCACCAAATTCCAGAGCTCCTGGATCAAGGAGAAAATACTGCAAGCAGCCAGAAAGAAACAATTTGAGTATTGTGGAAAAACAATCAGGATAACACAAGATGTGATATTCCAGAGGTCAATGGAGCTAGGATTAAAACCAAGAATGACCTACCCAGCAAAACTGAGCATAATGCTCCAAGGCAATATATGGATTTTCAATAAAATAGAGGACTTTCAAGCTTTCTCAGTGAAAAGACTAGAGCTGAATAGAAAACTTGACTTTCAAACACAAGAATCAAGAGAAGCATGAAAAGGTAAACAAGAAGATTGAAAGCATAAGGGACTTAACTGAAGTTGAACTGTTTTGTTTACATTCCTACATGGAATGATGATGTGTATAATTCATGGGACCTCAGTATTAGAGTAGCTGAAGGGAATATACAGATAGATAGATAGATAGATAGATAGATAGATAGATAGATAGATAGATCAATATAGACAGAGGGCACAGGGTGAGTTGAATATGAAGGGATGATATCTAAAAATAATTAAAATTAAGGGATGAGAGAGGAATATATTGAGAGAGGGAGAAAGAGAGAGGGCAGATTGGGGTGGAAGTAATCAAAAGCAAACACTTTCGAAAAGGGACAGGGTCAAGGGAGAAAATTGAAATAAGGTGAAGAGGATAGGAAGGAGCAAAATATAGTTAGTCTTTCACAACATGAGGATTGTGGAAGGGTTTTGCATAATGGTACACATGTGGCCTATGTTGAATTGCTTACCTTCTTAGGGAGGGTGGGCAGGGAGGGAAGAGAATTTGTAACTCAAAGTTTTAAAAGCAGATGTTCAAAAAAAATTTTTTGCATGCAAGTAGGAAATAAGATATACAGCCAATGGGGGCACAGAAATCTGTCTTGCCCCACAAGAAAGTAAGGGAAAAGGGGTTGGGGGGAGTAGTGGAGAGACAGAAGGGAGGGCTGACTGGGGATTGGGGCAATCAGAATATATGCCATCTTGGAGTGGGGGGAGGGAGAAATGGGGAGAAAATTTGTTATTCAAACTCTTGTCAAAATCAATGCTGAAAACTAAAAATATGAAATAGATAATAATATTAGTGCCCTCCTCAAAAAAAAAAGAATAAAACATCCATTTTTTGGAAAAAAAAAATAAAGTAATAATATGAATAGACACATCTCAGGAGAAGAAATGGGCAGAAAATTTGTAATTCAAACTTGTGAAAATCAATGCTGAACACTACAAATATTAAATAAATAAATTTTAAAATAATAATAAAAAAATCTCTACATCAAAAAGATCTTCTGTGTAAAACACTACTAAACTGAATAATACAATTATAGGAAAAGGTTCATTCAATATGAAAGAATAGAAATGGAACAGAATTGGAGGTGTTTGACTGACTGAGAACCCTGATGCTGAGGAGGTGGTCTCATGTGTATCTTCTGTGGCATGAAAAGCTGTGAATGTGTGTATATACATATGTATGTATATATACATACACACTTATTTATTTAAAGTATCTTATATGTGTATGTATATATATACATATTATAGCTTTTAAATATATTTAAAGTATCTTATATGTGTATGTATATATATACATATTATAGCTTTTAAATATGTGTGTATACATACATATATATATACATATATGAACATGCATTTGCAGCTTTTCATGTCACAGAGGATGCATATGAGACTATTTCCTCAGTGTCACGGTTCACATATACATACATATAATATAGATTTTACACAATCAAGGCAGTCTAATTATAGTGTACCTTTAATTGCTTTATATTGAATGAATTATTTCATACATACATATTATAAAATGCAGTAGTATTTTACACAGTGTGATGATTTAATTATTCTTTGTCTTAATATACCCTAAAAAGTTGACTCCATAACATATTAAAGAAGATCACAGGATCACAGACTGAGAGCTGGAAAGCACGTTAGAGGTCACAAGTCTAACCTTGTTCCTGGGTCATGGTTTTGCTGAAGTTTATTGTCAATGGACTCTTCTACTAACCTAGAATACAAGCTGTTAATATTGTCTATCACATGTTACTTTGCTCAATTTCATGGAACTAGCATAAAGAGAGATCAGAAAGGGCTTCTCATAGAAGTTGGAATTATGGCAGGAACTTGTAGGAAGCTAAGGAAGCCAAGTGCTAAAGGAGTTTATGAAGTATGAAGGATGACCAAAGAAAATGCCTGAAATCAGTAGCAGGAGTGTATTGTTTAAGTAATAGGTAAAGAACAATACAAAATAATTTTAAAAAGAAAACAAGTAGACATCACTGGATCTACTGATTCAAGTGTGAGGTATCTCTTCGTGTGTGTGTGTGTGTGTGTTTGTAAACACATATATGTATGTGTGTATATGTGTCTCTGTATGTATACATACATATATGTACACACACACAATGTTTGTATCAGAACAAATGTGCCACTGAATTAAAAAGAACATGTTTTATTTTATCTCTCATCCCTATGTCATTTCCTTAATTGCCTATGCTTAAAGCTTTGTTTCTTTGTTTCTTTTTTTTTTTTTGGAGGCGGGAAGGCAGGGCAATTGTGGTTAAGTGACTTGCCGAAGGTCAGGTAGCTAGTAAGTGTGTCAAGTGTCTGAGGCCAGATTTGAGCTCACGTCCTCCTGACTCCAGGGCCAGTGCTCTACTCACTGTGCCACCTAGACGTCCCTGGTTCTTGATTAAAGGTAAATATACAAGTAGGGAATCATGAGCTATATTCTTTTAGTGACTACAAATCCAGAGTTCCATGAAACTGAGATAGCTTTTTCTGGGAGACCTTCCCTGTAAGCCCAGTGATGACCCCAGGCAAGAGCTTGACCTTTCTATTATTATCAAATATGTCCTCCATCTACTGAAATATACTTCTGAAGTGTGTGTGTGTGTGTGAGGGGGGGGTGATTGTTGTGTTACAGTTTAAAAGATATTAATGGAGTGGGTTGTTTCAAGATTTACCAACTAAGTTTTTATTCAATGACATGAACTACTTCCTTTTTCTTTCTTTCTAAGAACTAGAAGCATTCTGAAACCATGTTAATTGATGAGTCAATTGCTTAGAAAAGATCAAGGAAAGTTACAGTAGTAAAGGAGATGGAGAATTTGAAGGATCCCTATCCTGTTCTGAAAGTGAGTTCTGAAGGCGACTTTCATTTTGTTCTTCCGTGGAGCTTCTCATTCTATTATAGGAATTAAATACAGGGCCAAAGTGTAGGCAGCAGAACAGATAAATCTCTAGGGAATAAGTCATCAGAGGAAGAATTTCTGGAGAAGCATCAATGGTAACATTATAGAAACTGATTATTTTTATTACATAAAAATTTATAAATAAATATCAAAAAGCAGAAATATTAAAACTCAAAAGTTAAAGATCATAACAGAATAAAATTATATTTAGTAAACAAATATTTAAAAAGAGGTGGAAAATGGAGACTCAGTGATGCTATCCTAAGATATGAATATGCAATGAATAGAGCAAATGATAAATCATAAAAATGTAAATTAAAAATACAAGGAGACAATATACCAAAATTTATGTCATACAGGTATGTTAGTCCTTAAAGCATTAATTCGATCTCTGGAAATATAGTTCATCTCCTCCTACATGTCCCAACGTGTCATATTCAAAATAACTGACTCAAGACTTATCATTTTCCCACAAAACTCACCATTTCTTACTGCCTTATTTCTGTTAGAGGCATACCATCCTCCAATCACCAAGATTCATGAACCTAGAGTCATCCTTGATTCTTCCTCCTCTTCATATCAAATTATGTCTTTTCTATCTCAAGAACATCATAGCATCTTTTCCTTCCCTCTATTTTCACAGACACTTCTTTAGGTGAGAAAACATTCATTATTCTCCCCCAGACTATTGCAATAACCTCTTAATTGAGCTCATTGCTTCTAAGTTCTAATCTCCATTTAGTCTTCCACATACTTGTCAAAGTATACACACATACATATTCATACACATATACATATATGTATGTATTTCCTACTGAGCAAGCAACTTTCTTTCTGAATAAACTATTGTCATAGCTTTCTATTTCCTCTAAAATAAAATTTAAAGTTTTCTGTATCTCATTTAATGTCTTTAACAATATTCCTCCAGCCTAATTTTCTAAATTCAGGTGCTATCTATCCTTTTTCTCCCTCTCCCCACTTACACACTTCTCTACTCAGGTAATTCATGTTGCAGTCAAAATGTCCTCCTGGCTAGTTCCAGTTTCAAATATATGAAAAGAGAGGGATATGTACCCCACCCACATAAATTTTCCTGACATGAATGTATATATCTGTTCTAAACCGGACTTCACTCAGGCCAGTGGCCTTGTAGTTTAGGTTCAATATTAGAAAAAAAAAAAAGTAAGACATTTAGAGATTATTCAACAACAACAACAACAAAACATTTATTTCACCGAAACAGGAGAAGGATACTGAGCAAAGATAGGCATTGAGAATCCTTTTATTGGGTCCAGCTGAGCAAATCTCCCATTGCAAGCCACCAGCCAAGCATAGGAGACTAATCAACATTTTAACAAGCCCCAAAACAAGCAAACACAAAATTTTTAAAATCAAAGGAAAAGGAAGACAAATACAATTAAAATCAAAAGATTAATTACCTGATAAAAATGAAACTTTTTCTAACAAAATAAGTAAATCATTAATGAATATTATTTTGAAAGACATCAGAAAAAATGACAAAATGGAAACATTAATAGTAAGTTCAAAGTGAATACATGGGATATAATAAAGGGAAAGAACAAAATAATTTAAGAAAGAAAGAAGAATCTCCAATTAAACATCAGCAACCTATAGACTTAATGTAAATGCATGGGTATCTACAAAAACATAAAATATGTCAACACATAAAGAAGGTTACAGAAATCCTCAATGGCCACTCCCAATAAAAATAAGAATTTAAAAACTATACAAATGCTCTAAGTGGATGAGGAAACAAATTTCTTTTAGAAATACAATTGAATTCTCTCACACATGTAAAGATAAATTAATTCCTTTGATATATTATCTGCTCTCAAACATACAGACAGAAGACTCCTCTGTTTCTTTCCCCGCCACCAAACACACACACATACACACACACACACACACACACACACACACACACACACATACACACATACACACCTCAATAAATGAAGTCCTGGTAAGAAGAAAATTAAGAAAACAGGAAGAATAGACCAACTAAAAACAGTCATGCAAAAAATTTAAAGAAAGATGTTCCAAAGATTCTGCAGCAATATATCACAAAATATTGATTATAATCATGTTTTGTCTAAACCACATGTATAAGGATGTCGAAGTTATTTTTAAAAACACCTAGTATAATCATTATAAGTAGGACAAAAATACAATATCATAATAATAGATGAAGGGGGGAAAAGCATTTCATAAAATACAGCATTCTGTAAAATTAAAAGCTTCATAAAGCTAACACATGGAACAATCTTTCCTTAACATAACCAAAACCAATAATCCAAATATTGAAGAAATACAGGAACATTTTCCAAATCATTCTATATGAAGTAAGGATTCAGGAAACAAGCCGATTCCAAAAATTCATGCCATATACCATATGCTACAATAAATTTTTAATGGATAATGATCTAATACAAAATGGCACACCACTATTAAAAATTGGTGGCTAATATAAAAGTATATCTTTGATTACTCTGACATAACTTCTTTTCTTTTTAATAAATGATCAACTTGTAAAAATAAAGTAGCTTAAACTCTATCAGGTGCTTTTATTCAACCTATTTTTAAGTTTTATATTAAACCAGAAAATACTGTCAAGAAATATGTAGCTTTCATTCCTTTGAAATGACTGATGGATCAACACAAAATGAATCAATAAAAGAAAAATCATAAATATATATCCTCAGTAAGCTAGACCAGCTACTGTAGAGAACTGTGATTTAGAAAGTACCAAACTGTCACAGAAGATAAAAATATTTGAATAATTTATTATGTCAACTGCTATAAACAATAATATTTAATTATTTTATACCTCATGTTTCTCATATCTTGCACTCTGCTTTGTAAGATAAAAAACCGTTACCTTCCATACCATTGGTCCTTTAGTCATCACATTTGCTTTTGCTAACCTTAAATAATACAGCATAGTACAAATACCTCCCATTGTTAAACTATTAAAAAATTGTTGCCATAAAGTTGTTGCTACTCTTTGTGGTGGTATTTTTAAAGTTGTATAAATGTTAATGAATTACTCAAGCTATCAAACCCATCATAACTATGTAACATTACTTTCTGTTAGTAAAATAATTATATTGGCATAAAATCTCAAGGTGCCAGGATGTTCTTCATATTGAGAGATACCAGGAAGTTAACCAATTTAAAACTCCCCCCACTCCTGACTTTAAAACCAGCTGATAGCTTTTCTTACCAAGCTATGTTCTCAGAAATAGTATTCTTTTCAATAAAAATAACACTATTGTTTATCTAGGGGTCAATATGTTGTGGCTGGCCTGAAGTCTGTTTTTCTACAGCTCCAACAAAGAGTTTTTTTTATAATTTTAAATATAATTAAATACAATTAAAAATATAGTTTATTATACTAAAAAATTAAAAGTCATAAAAACATACCTAATTTATGGTAATATCTTATTTAAAAAAGTAGAAAGTCAGATTTGGCCTTTGGGCTATAATTTGCTGACCCCTGCCCATACACTAATAATAAGAATTATGTTTTACTATATTTCTTTCATGTATGTGTAACAACAATGTTGTTAGAAGCTGTTGTGGGGGTGAAAAACCAACAACAAAAGTACACAGAAGGGCTGTTAGCACAGGTCCTTTGATCTGCTTTTCTAAGCGAAGCAACTTTAAGAGGATAACAATCTCACTTTAAGCAAACATACATATATCATTCACTTAGTTCAAAGGAAAAGTCAGCACTCTGAACTTCAGGGAAAATACAAACATAAATTACAAACAGAGAAAATATGAACAGACAGGCTTCTAGCTGTCTGACCAAAGCTATACATAACATAGTTACCAGAGAGAGAAGAACCAATATCTGGGTTTTCAAAGCTGGGGCAGAGCGGGCAGGGGGAACTGCTTAACGGCTACCCAGAGTCTCCAAACCAACACTCTTCCAAGGAGTGAGCTCTTAAAGGTAAAAAAAAGCCAACCTTAGAGCTCTTATACCCTGTTTAGAGCCCTGAGGGCTCAGAACCTACTTAGCAAAAAAGGGTGGGGCCTGGGGCCTCATTTCTAGTTAGTGAAAGGGTTTGGGCCTATCTCTAATCAGGCCTCCCTTTGTTGGCCCCACCTGAGGTCTATTGAGGGGGTGGGAAGGGTCTTTAATCCCTGATTGACATCACAAAGGTGTGGGCCTGCCTCTAATCAGGCCTCCCTTTGTTGGCTCCATTTGAGGCCTATTCAATGGGCTGGAAAGATATTTCACTTACAGTTTGGCCTTACAATATGATAACCACCCCTTGATATTCTTTCTAGACTGACAGCAGTATCAAAGGTTCATTAATAAAGGAATGAGGCTAAATCTGCTTTAAACTTCATCACATCTTAGATATGATCATTTGTGTATTCTATCCTATTTGTCAAGTAGGACAAGGCCCATATAAAGATATCAAAAGAAACAATGACAAGTTTGACTATTTTCTGTGCAAATCCAGTAAAGTGGCTTATAGAAAACAAGCATGGAAGCAAGGGGAAAAGAATACCAGATATTTACAGCCAAGATAATGAAAATTTCTAGTAGTCTAGTCAAGCCATTAACTTCTACACTGTCCAGGAAGTAGCATCATGAACCTCATAATGATGTACTGGTTTAACTATCATACACTAGCATTTATTGCAGCACAAATCCATCATAGATCTCAACCTAGCCATGTTCAGAGCCTTTAAAATTCATCTCCAAAGAATATCTATAAAGTGTAGTCTGAGATATGCTTCTCTAGGTCTTTCACATCTATTTGTCAATTTCCAATTTCTGTGACACATCATCTCAGCTATTGAATATTTTTATTGAATAGGACTGTAAACAAGAAACATTATAATTAACATGAAATGATTAGTTCAGAGTTATAAATTGATAAATCAAATATCATTAATTAGATTAACAAATCAAATAAATTATTTATTCATTGAACTTTTTAGCATTATTCAGTTAACCCAAACTGATCTGTATATTTAACAGACTTTCTCTAAGTAATATCTGAGCATGGGATATTATTCTTTGTTTTGTAACACTTGGGTAAACCAAAAAAGGAGTTGATTTAGTAAAAAACAAAAACAATCTAATTCAAAGAGTAACCAGCAAGTAGGCTAATGACTAGACAATTCAATCAAGACAAAATAACACATAATTACTTATAGACACGAATGTTCCAAGCACAATGTTATCATGATGCTGAGGTGTAGAAGATAGTATTAATCACCTTCACCCTATTTCCTTTTCATTGTCCACTTGATTCAAATGTTCTTAATATGAAAAAGAGGCATAAAAATCATTAGTCATTTTTTAAAGAAATATATTGCCATAGGATAATGGTTTTAGTTAGTTTAGTTAGGAGGATAAAGTGGAAAAATTGAATCTTCCAGAGAATTGCATAGGTTTAAATTTAGATACATTTCAAATTCACACATGGCTGTTCAGTCATTTTTCAGTCATGGCCAACTCCTCACAGCCCCATTTGGAATTTTCTTGGCAAAGATACTGGAGTGCTTTGCCATTTCCTTCTCCAGCCCATTTTACAGATGAGGAAACTGAGGTAAACAGGGTTAAATGACTTGCCCAGGGTCACACTGCTAGTAGGTGTCTGAGGCCAGATTTGAACTCAGGAAGATGAGTTTTCCTGACTCCAGTCCAACACTGTATCCACTGTACCACCTAGCTGTCTCTTAAACTTATATAAATATAATCTTATAATTTGGGTCCATGATACTTTTTAAGTCAGAGGTAATGCATTTTTATTCCATTATATTTCCATTTCAAGGTAAATGAAGAAGAGTTCATCAGCTCTGTTAGAAGAGGTATTGCTCCTTACGAGCCTTAGAAACTGCCCATTTTTTATTGCTTTCTCCTTCCTTCCTCTTCATAAACCTCTCCAGCAGAGTGAAGGTACATTTTAGTTTTATTATGTCATAAAAACTGGTTCAAAACATTTCATCCTTTAACGAATTGTCTTGAGAACATTTTAATTGCATTTCATTGTGCCTCAGTGTCAAATATGTTCTTTTATGACCTACTCCTCAAACCTCACTCATTACTCCTCTCAGAGTGTTTGTACTAATGAGCCATATTGTGTTTTTAAAAAATCTTTTGTCATTTCCCAAGTTGTAAACTTGGTAGGTGTTTTCTTTTTTCTCTTCTTACTTCAATATGACTTTTCTTACTCTATTTTCCCAAGTAAGTCTCTCAACACTTTGACAGATTTTTCCTTTTGCTACTGTAGTATTTCTTGGGCAATTCATTTATGTTTATAGTGGAGGTAACTACATCAAAGCCAACCACTGTGAAAAAGCTAGGCTTTCAAGGAAAACACACATTTAAACAATAAGAATTTTTGCTTCATTTTTTGTTCAATGTGGTTTTGTTTTGTGACAACAATGCTCGTACAAGTGTGCTCCTACTGATGCTAGACTCATTCAGAGCATCTGACTTTGACCAGATGAAAGAAAATTGATTCGATTTCCCCACCTCCAGTTAGCTTGTTGTCAGTTGAGTGCTGAATTTCTTGTCATACAAACATTTCTTCACTCTCCTCTTTTGGGTTTTCAATTATCCTTTTTAGGAATACATATTGCTCCAAGGAAATATGTGAAAGTTGTACCTCTTAAAGAGCACAATTAGTGATAATTATAAATATTTCAATGGCTATTGGTTTGAGGCAGTTAATCATTTTAAGAATCAGTCAAATACAGAATGACATTTTCACCAAAACACAAAAGGAAATATGGTTGAAAATGAAAAATAGTGAGGAGAAATGTCAAACTGTTGCTGCAAAACAACCTAATTAATTCTCATCAACAAAACAAAGACCTTCAGAGGTGTCTAGCAGCAGGAGGGTTTCTCATTAATAGCTCTACACTATGGCATGAGTTGCAAGAAGTTGGTAGAACAGTGAAAAGACCAATGAATGAAAAAAGAGACTGCCAAATGTGGTTCTGAAGAAAACGAAAAACATTTGCAATGGGCAAGGCAACATAAATCTGGGATGACAGAGGATGGGAGAGAGGTCATTTTTACTGATGAAATTAATTTGTTTATTCAAGGTAATAACAAAACTGTTGTCAGAGGAAGGAAGTGAGCCTTTAAGATCTGAGCATCCCCAACAGACTATAAAACATCCACTCCAATAAAATGAAATAAAAGTTTCAAGATTTTCTCTTTCCAGCAGTCCTACAAACTTTGTTGTTTGGGAGAAAATTATATATTCTGTGGAATATTAAGAAACAGGAGGGAAAGGGACATGAACTAGCATTTATTAAGCAACTACTGTGTTCCAGGCACTGTTTCAAGTGCTTTATAAAATTATCTCATTTGCTCCTCACAACAACCCTAGGAAATAGGTTTTATTATTTTACATTTGTATTTTACATTTTACCACTTAGGAAACTGAGGCAGAAGGAGTTAAGTGACTTGCTCAGGGTCACACAGTGTAATGGCAAGCAAAGTGGGACTTTTTATGTTGCTCTTTTTTGTTTGGAGTTCTAGTTCTTCCCAGCACTAAGGTAATCAAGGAACTTTCATTGAGACTTGGCCTTTGTTTGAATCAAGAGTGTTTGATTAATCAAGAGTCTTTGATTGAGTCACATGATTGTGATGCCCTCTGTGTGCTGACCCTGAAGAAGTGTATACATACTCTGAGGTTAGCATTTTGCTTTGGGGGCTCGCTCATTGGAAGAGCGTTCCTGTGATTTGGCCAGATGAGCTTCTGGGTAGCCATTAAGGAGTCCCTCCAGCTTTGGAAACCCAGATGTTGGTGCTTCTCTCTCTTGTAATTATGTATGTATTGCTATGGACAGACAGTTAGAAGCCCTGTCTGCTGATTTGTGTAACTTGCTCTGTTTGTGTAACGTCTGCTAGTAGTTTCTGTTTGTGTTTTCTCTGAACTTCTGGCTGCTCACTCTTTCCCCTGAACTAAGTGAATGATATATGTATTTTTAATTAAAGTGAGATTGTTAATCCCTTAAAGCTGCTTTTCTTAGAAAAGCAGATCAAAGAACCGCTGCTACCAGCCCTCTTGTGTGTTGGTGTTATTGGCCTTAGACCTCCAGTAGCTGCAAACAGCATTGTTGTTACATGCAGCTACTAAGTATCTGAGACTACATTTAAACTCAGGTCTTCCTGACTCCAGTCCCAGAGCTCTATTTACTGTAGCACTAGATTCTTATAATTATCTCACAGTTTTGTAATTACATTAATTTCCCAAAGGATAAAAGATATGTATTGCAGTATGACCTTGCTATATACCAGACAGTTAAGAATGGTTAAGAAATGTATCCAAGAAATGGAGAGAATCATAGTCTTATGGATGTGGAACTTGTCTGATTTAAAGCTATGGGGGAAAACCAGTGGGCTATTATCAAGGCTAGGCATAGAAAAAATGTGCTGTTCATCAAATATACGTTCAATATGATATATGGTTTTATGATGAAGAATTAAAGAATAACTTTCAGAATCCTGTTAATTCAGTGACCAAGCATGTAAGTAAGAAATCCATAACATGATATGTTACATATTAAATATTTTAAAGATCTAACAAATGTGGATGGTCTATTGTCCAAGTAAAAAGCTTAGTTATTTTACTTTTTTTTTTAATTTTCCCCTACTAATTCACATACCACTATATAAATTCACTCTAAAATGACAGTGCATTAAGTAATTTTAATATTTTAATCATTTAGAGTAGCCTCTTTACTTGTAAGTAATTGAAATGTGCCACTGAATATTACATACTATTCTATTTTAACTTACTGCTCTCTTGTAAAATATTATACTTTATACCCAGTTTATACCCAGTTTCTTTGTCCAAACAGCAGGGTCCCTCAACAATAAGAAAGTCAATACCAGAAAGAAATACTTTTCCCTCTTTTAAAACTAAAAATGCTTTGTCCTGATATATTATTGTAGAAAAACAAATGTAATAGATACAGAAAACAATAGAAATGAGTCTTCAATGTGAACTTTGTGTTCTTCCCTCATTCTATGATAATGTGCATTTTAATGCATCTTGTTCATTTTACTATTCTTCTTTTGCAAGGTGGTCTATTTCACCAGGGATAGTTATGTTTCATTTCTGTTTAGGAAATGATGAAACTGTTTGGTGCTTGGATTTAAGGCTAAATGGGAAATAAAATATCCATATCAACTTATCCAAGGAATTGAATTATTATTGCTTAGTAAACATGGATTCTCATCTCAGCTCTTGAACTCACCTTAATATTGATGATGTCTTGTTTCAGACATGATAATAGAATCATCTCATATTATAGCTTGAAGAAACCTGAGATATCAAACACTCTAACAACAATTCTGCTTGCTGCTACTGTGGCTAAGACCAACAGTACCAGCAGACAGGAGGGCTGCTAGCACAGGTCCTTTGATCTGCTTTTTTAAGGAAAGAAACTTTAAGGGGTTAACAATATTACTTTAATTAAATATACATATATCATTCACTTAATTCAGAAGAAAAAGTCAGCACCCTGAACTTTAGAGAGAATACAATCAGAAATTACAAGCAGAAATCATATAAACAGAGCAAATAAACCAAACCAGTCTATCCATAGCAATACATACATATTTACCCGAGGGAAGCAACAATGTCTGGGTTTTTTCAAAACCTGGAGGCACCTTAACAATGACTACTCAGAGTCTCTTCTGGTCAAATCACACCGTACTCTTCCAGTGAGTAAGAGCCCCAAGCAAAACGTTAACCTCAGAGTATATATATCCTTTTTCAGGGTCAGAGGACATCACTACCATGAGTCTCAAACTCATGTGACTTGGGCTTTCTTGTGACTTAAGCAGGTCATCAAAGACTCCTGATTCAATAAAAACCTCCCGATTGAAACAAAGGCAAGACTCAATCAAAGGCACTCGCTTGCCTTAGTGCTGAAAAGCACTCAAACAAAAAACAGCAAAAAGTCGCCTCCTGCTTGGCATTACACTAACCCAGTTATTTATTGGATGAGTTAAGTATAGCCAAGAGAGGTGAATTGATTTGCTCATGATCTCACAGTAAATTAAAGAGATCAAAATTTAACTAGGTCTCCAGGTTCATAGGACCCTGTTCATGTAATAAGGCTTCTAGTTCATTGAATACTTTACTTTATAAAGCTTTAGTACCTATAGAAATTAAAATAATACTGCCCTGATATCAAAGTGATCTATGCTAAATAGCACTGAATTTTTACTACAACACAAGATGTCTCAGTTTTTCAGGATCATTCTTATAGCTTTAGGGAAATTTTATATGTTCATTATCAATTATTGATTATACTTTAATTGCTCAGAAATGTTTTTTAATAGAGAGTTAAATGAATTAAATTAAAGTTCACTATAGTTGGATATATTTTACTTCTGCTTATATCGATTTTTAAAAAGTACACAATTAACTTCTACATGTAATTAATGTACCAAAAAAAAAACAACACATTCATTTGTAAAACTTAGGTCCTTTTATAATCCAGAGAATATGTAAATGTAAATAACATTTAATGTCTCCATGCATCAAGCAATTAGTTATCCTCCACTATATATAAATAGTATTGTGGATGAAGAAGTGTTTTTGGAGCCGGGGAAACATAGTCAAAGTTTCTCTCATGTGTGATATGTGTATATATGTATGTATACATGCATATGGGTACATATATATGTGTATGTGTATATATACCTACATACATACAAATATATTTATATATGCTGTGAGAAATGAATATTTCTCTCTTGTATTAAATAACTGATTATTGTATTAGAACCAAGATTTCCCCCCTTTTCTACTTTCTCATCCAGAAACCAATCAGTGTGGGAAATCTCCCCAAAAGATTTACCCAGCCAAGATCTAATCAGACATTAAAAAAATTTAAAAGTTTGGGCTAATGGGTATATTCCTGCTCATTGTGTTTGCGCTGAGAGGTCTGGGAAAATGCTGATTCTCCCTTTTGTGGAGACAGATGATATGGAAATTGCTATTGTTATGCCCTACCAACCCCCCCTTCAGTTTCTCCTTCTTGCCCCAGCTCACCCCACTGTTTTTACTCCCATCTCCACGGACCCCACTTTTTGTGTTCCCTTCTCCACAGAAATAATCCTGCCTGAGCTTGTCCCACTGTTTGTGTTCCCATCTCCACGGAAATCTAATTGTCTTCTTTCCCTTTAAATACTCTTTCTCTTTCCTTACTCGTGGTTGTTCGATTTGAGTAATTACTCCAAGCAGTCATGCACTTCAGTAAATCCACAACTAAATTTATATCCGGGTCTCGCTTGCTTTTTTCGGCAAAACACTTTCTATTTGACTAAGATTTAGGTGACCTGAGTCATGTACCCGAAGCCCACCTCCCATTGTTTTAACAAATCAGAATTGATTGGCACCCCTCAGGAACAGCTACTCCATGAAGTGTGTGTAAACTGTGAGCGCACCACTATTAGGAATCTTTGGTCTAAGAGAGACAGCCAAATGACCATTCTTTTCTTAATAATGTGCTGGCCTTATTCACAAAAAATATTAAATTACCCAGAAACTATGTCTCTCTGAATTTTTTAATTGTCGCAATGTGCATAGATAGATAGAACCTTTCTCTTCACAGCAGTAATAATGAGATATAAAAACAGAGACACAGGAAATCTCGGCTCTTAATCTGGGCTCTCAAACTGAGTACAGAGCCTGACATAAACCCAAGTCATCATCATCATCATGTGCTGATGGGAATGCCGAGAGAGGGAGCTACAGAAGTACTGCATTCTTGTGGTAATAAACTGCCTCCTTTTGAGTGTTTAGGCTACTTCTTAATATTTTCTCACCCATGATCCTTCACAAGGAGATAGTACATAAAAGGGAATGGTGGCCAACCTAGAATATTTTAGCTGGCAAACTTGTAGGGAAGGTAAATGGAGCCATAAAGGAATAGATTGATCACCTTGTCTGAGTGAATATCAGAGTTGATTTGATTGTGGTTCCAGAATTTAAAAGGAGAGGAGGGAAGACAGAGAGAGAGAGAGAGAGAGAGAGAGAGAGAGAGAGAGAGAGAGAGAGAGAGAGAGAGAGAGAGAGAGAGAGATCTAAATCCATAGTATCTATTTTTATCTGTTTATTCTATCTATCCATCTATCTGAGAGAGATCTATAGATTTAGATAATTTAGATAGATATGTCTCTCTATCCTACTGCATGCCTGTTGGTGGAGGAGGGTACAGAACTCTATTTTAACAGTCATTGTCTATCACAAGGACTAACACATAACAGCTACTTAATAAAAACTCTTTGGTTGATTGCAAGATTGTGGGGTAGCTCCTGGCATGGAAACTCCTTCTACTAATGCAGATTGACAACCTCTCTGTAATTTACAAACTTAGATGTCCTTTGAAGTTAATCACTTTATCCATGAATAGTCAGTGTATGTGAAAGGCAGGGCTTGAACACAGATCTTCCTGACTCTAAGGCTACCTCATGTTATTCTTATTTTCACCCTCTCATTTTAGCTAAACAATAAGCTCTAGTCAACCAAAATGCCATTTAAGTTCCCCTCCCCCCCACCTTAAATCATCTATAAACTACATAAGCTTTGTAACTATACAAGTAAATTTGTAGGAGCATTTTATTTAGCCCTTCATTCTGGTTATATAAATTTTCCAGAGATATCTTATAATTGTTCTCCTGAACTTTATTTTTTTTTTCCTAAATGAAGAGAAAGTAATCAGCTTCATCACAAGAATAACTGTTTCTTTCTATACTTCTTTTGGGATCTGCCCATTATGGAAATTAAATCACTCAATCATTATGTGCGTCCCTTAGATAAGAGGCAACACATGATTATGTTTATAGAATGATACATCTGGTCTGATTCGAATTAACTACCCATCAGCGACTATAAATTGTTATGTAATTTTATTTGATTGGCAAAAGCATTTTACAGCAGCTTAAGCAATATTGTTGTAAATGTGCCTAGACTCCCAAAACATTTTCTATTACAAACTAAGCAAAAAGAATCTGAAATCTTATTATTCTAATTACATCAAGCATGTCCTTTGAAGAGTCAGATTATTCATTTTACCCCAGCTTAAAATGATAGTTTTCTAAATCTGACATTTAGGAGATTTGATGATTTGAAAGACAGTTTGATGTATGTCAACCTGTGATGGAGAAGGGAATGAAACCATGCTCTAATTGCCTCCACTGTAAGTTCATGCTTCCTATTTTCAGGTGGGACCTTGGAGCTGTTTGTCAGTGTCTTCCTTTATCTCTAGTTGATTCTTGATCATGTTCCCCAGAGTAGTGTTCTGTACTTTTCATACTCTATCAAGCCTAGAATCTTGTCTTTCATACTCACACTCTTAGCTGATTAACTTTTCTTCTCATTTAGCTAAAATAACAATAATAGATAACATTTAAATATTGCATTCATGCCAGTCACTGTGCTAAGTGCTTTACCATTGTCATCTCATTTGACCCTCACAACAACAATTACCATCCCCATTTTACAGATGAGAAAACTGAGGCAGATAGAGGTAAATGACTTGCCCAAGGTCACACAGCTACTAAGCATCTGAGGTTAGATTTGAACTCAGGTCTTTTTCATTCAAGGCTTCTAGGTGACACAGTAGATAGAGTGCTGGGCCTGAAGTCAGGAAGACTCATCTTCCTTAGTTCCAATCCAGCCCAAGACCCTTACTAGCTGTGTGACCCTGGGCAATTCACTTAACCCTGTTTGTCCCAGTTACTCATTTGTAAAATGAGCCGGAGAATGAAATGACAAATCACTCTATTATTTTTATCAAGAAAACCCCACATGGTGTAACAAGGAGTCAAATGCAATTGAAACAGCTGAACAACAGCAATAGCTTTCTGACTCCAGATCAGTGCTCTATCCACTGTACCACCAAGCTGCCTCAAAATTGTTTCTGTATCTTCACTTACCTACTTTTCTTTCCACCCTCATCATTGCCCTGCACTGCCTATCTTCCAAACCTAGGGAGAGCTCCCTTCCCATCTCTGACTTTTGGAATCCCTGGCTTCCTTCAGTAATCAGCTCAAGTTTCTCCTTCCGCATGAGGCCTTTTCAGGTAAGCCAAGGTCCTAGCGATTCGTACTACATGTTTACCTGGCTTCTGCTTTACATGCTTTTTGCATACCTTTGTTGTATGCTCATGTCTTCTCTCTTAAAATCCTCAAGGACAAGGACCATTTGTTTAACTTTCGCCTTTGTATCCCAGCATAGTGCCAAGCGCATAGCAAGCACTTAATGTTTGCATGCATGATTTACTGATATGGATAATTAACAGCTCATGTGGAAAAAAAGACATTAGATTCCTCATCTGTAAAGAGAGGGGAAGCCCCTTCCAGCTATAAATTTTGATTGAGAGGGGTTCATGGACTATTAGCTCAACATGAGTTAACCCCTTATGGCATGACAACTAAAGAAGAGGTGAAACATATTTGACAGAAGGAAGAAATTATAGTATTGCTCAGCTCTGGCTTTGAGGGTGGGTAGAATTTTGAGGAGCATTCTTTGCAGAATGGTGTTGTTGTTTAAGGGATAGAGTGGAAATAGACAAACTTGAAAACAAGATTTATAACAGTTGAATTAGATTAAAGATAGATTTATTTGCAGAAAAACTTAAATTGATTACTTTTCTCCTGGGAAGTGTCAAGGAACTTCATGAAAAGATTTAGAGCTCCCATTGATTTCTTCCCCCTAATAAATTATCTGCTTCTTTGTGGATGAGTTTGGTGATGATTGGGGGCTTTCTAATTCTAACATAACATAATTAAATTCTTGGACTCTGGAGTTTCCATATCAGAGGTGAGAAATATTCTTGACAGCATGGAGTTCAAACTGTGTTGCAAAGGGTAAAGTGAAGCTTAGCTTCACTAGAAGGATCATCATTGGAACTTAGAAGGTGCAATTATTTTCATTAATGTAAATAATGACTCCTTGGAGAAGAAGTTGTCATTTCTCTTCATATTCCGTTTTGCAAGGATGAATTTGGTGATAAGTCTTAATTACCCCTTAACATTGCATACAACCATCTGTTACCAACTGTACTAGTCTCAAAATACTTCTCAATTCAAAAGAAGAACTATGAAAGTAATCACCATAAAGCTTTTATCACTCACAGAATTAGGTGTTCAAGGAATGAATGGGTATATATTTAACTGAAAAAGAGCAAGACTAATAAAAAGATTTGGAAAGATGAAGTCATTTTCCCCTACTTCCTTAAAAGAATTGCTCACTACATATGTAAGGCCATTGGAATGATTATAAAGAAGAAGTGGGAGAAGTAATAATGGAATTGACTGATTGATCAGGGATGTGATAAACAAGAATTTGAAAATTACCAAATTGTAAATTTTAACAGCTCTGTTAACATTTCTGATTAATTTGCTATTTAATTCTATGATGATACTGTCATTAGAAATATTCTAGAAACTTAGGGTGGGATTAGTGGAAAGAATCTATCACAATGATTGTCCAAATAACTCCCTGACTTCCTTTGAAACTTCAACGTTATGACTATGAAAGATAAATTACTCAAACACTGCAAATATCCAGTTAAACACCCAATTTACTTACTGAATTCAAATTTATAATGTTAACTATCACTAATATTTTCCCATATTAGAATATTTTCCCCTTCTTATTCTTTTTTCTTTGGGGGGAAGAGGTAATAAGCCACAAGTTTTATTGCAATATAGCTGATTTTGTGGGTATGGAGAGTTTGATCTCAGAAACAATGTTCCATTTAAGGTTCTTTTCATACAGAAATTGCCATTATAGCTACATTATTCAAAACATCTTTAGTACTGCAAGACTCACATGGCAAACACAACTGCTAATCCTGTAGTGTATATTCAATGGAAAATAAAAAAGCATTTGTAATGGTAATCAGGGCAGGATTTTTTGCTGTTCTTTTCTTTTGGGATACTAGGGCTGTCAAGTGCTTTTGATGAGTCTGGCCTTTGTTTGAATGGGGCAGGTAAAGTGGCACCTTTTGTCTTGGAATACTTCTCAGCACTGGGGTGGTCAAAGAGTCATTGATTTGCATATGATGTGGTGCTTTCCCACACTCTGGTATATCAGTAAGGCAAAATTCATGACCTTGGAGAGGACCATGGGCATGACTGAATGGTTCAGAATCACAAAGTAGAATGAATTCTCTAGGTAGAAGATGGAGGAAGTATAACATTTATTTAGACTCCAAAGGATCAGACTCAAGGACCAATGCCCCCAATTCGATATTGTGGCAATAACATTCCAAAACTGATAAGCCCATCTCACTGTAGTAACTAAGAAATTATACGAAAATATTATAGCAGTAATCCAAACCATACTTGTGCTTCCCCTCAATGCTAAGCCCCTCCTATAAGAAGAGCACCCATGAATCCTAACTCCCTGCTTAGGACTTTATCCTGCAGCTCTGTTGACTCCAAAGTCTGATACGCCATCTTGTGTTCAGCACCCTCTGCTCTGCATACCCTGGAAGCTGGCCCTCAGCTTCTGAATCCTGCTGCTCTCCACTCCATTGTGTCCAGTTGAGCTCTCAGTCCTAAGTTTCTCTCTCTCCTAGTCCTCAGTCCTCAGTTTCTGCTCCTCCTCATCCTCAGTCTTCAATTTCTGCTGTTTCCAAGTTCTGTTCTCTCTTTTTATACAGTTCTTAGATGTTATCTGTTTGACTAGAACCTCATCTGATTGACTAGAACTCAGGCACATACCATTGGATCTGGTCTTAGCAATTCCCCTTAGGGCCCTGAGGCCCTCACTCTCTCAAACTAGCAAACTAGTTTGCTGACTAGCCTGGGGCCTCACACTTAGTGAAAGCATGTGGACCTAATCAGACCTTCATTTGTTGGCCCCTCCTGAAGCCTATTCAATGGGAAGGAAAGATCTTTTCACTTACCAATTGGCTTTACACCTGGTTTTGCATAACCTGGTTGGTAAGCCTCCAGCCCCCAGGGCCCTGAGCAGAGTATATGTGTTGGGAGGTTAATGTTTCACTTTTGGGGTGCACTCATTGAAAGAGTGACAAGAACCTGGGCAAGCCATTGAAATATCCCCCCCCACCCCCAGCTTTGATAACCCAGAGAGATGTTAGTGCTTCTCTAATAACTATGAATTGTGATTTGATCAGTTAAGGTTTGTCTGTTGATGTTTGTAATTTCTGTTTGTATGTGCCCTGAAGTTCAGAAGGCTGATCTTTTCCCCTTGAACTAAGTGAATGATATGTGTATGTTTCATTAAACTGAGAATGTTAACCCCTTAAAGTTGCTTTCTATAGAAAAGCAGATCAAAGAACCTGTGTTGGTAGCCTTCTGTGTGCTCTTGTTGGTCTTACACAGCCACAGTAGCTGCTAGCAACATTGTTGTTACAGCATTATCAGCTACTTCATTTAGGAAGATATATAGATAACAGGAATGAACACAGAGGTACTATAATAATTTGATTTTTTTAAAATTTTTTTATATTTAATTTATTTAATATATTTAGTTTTCAGCATTGATTTTCACAAGAGTTTGAATTACACATTTTCTCCCCATTTCTACCCTCCTCCCCACTCCAAGATGGTGTATATTCTGGTTGCCCCATTCCCTAGTCAGCCCTCCCATCTGTCAGCCCACTCCCCTGTCATCCCCCTTTCCCTTCTTCTCTTGTGGGGCATGATAAATTTCTACATCCCATTGCCTGTGTATCTTATTTCCTAGTTGCATACAAAAACTTTTTTTGTTGTTTTTGAACATCTGTTTTTAAAACTTTGAGTTCCAAATTCTCTCCCCTCTTCTCTCCACACTCACCCTCCCTAAGAAGGCAAGCAATTCAACATAGGCCACATGCGTATCATTATGTAAAACCCTTCCACAATACTCATGTTGTGAAGGATTAACTATGTTTTGCTCCCTCCTAACCTATCCCCCTTTATTGAATTTGCTCCCTTGACACTGTCCCTTTCCAAAAGGGTTTGTTTTGGATTATCTCCTCCCCCTCTCTGCCCTCCCTTCTATTGTCCCCCCTTTTTTATCTTCTTCCTCCTTTCCTATGGGGTAAGATGCCCAATTGAGTGTGTATGGTATTCCCTCCTGTATTAATAACCCAGCTAGCAGCTCCTGTGGGGGCATAAGATCCCCCC